>NC_133772.1:102265726-102367797 GCF_003597395.2 Chelonoidis abingdonii | reverse complement strand
AATGGTTATATCTTACTGAGATTTTCAAGTTCTCTTTAGACTTTTAAGAATTTTCATTCTGAATTTTTTATTATTTATTAATTTTAATATTTTTTGCTTCTACAGTTCTGACTGAAGTGATCATTGTATTGTTAGACAGTAGATTTAATTTACCATTCTCTCATAATCCAAAAATTACATTAAACTAAAAACCTGCAGACACTTGAAACTAGGTCTGAGAATCCTTTTTGCGAAGAGCATATATTAGACTAGAGCCTTGATCTCCTGTTATGCATACCCAGCATAGATTAGTTCAGAAATTGACTCAACTATCTGGTACAAACCACTCTAGGAGTTCCCTCCTCAAATACTCACCTTATTACGTAATGGACTACAGGACTACTTGTGACTTCTGCATAACAGAGTGAGGCAGCTTGACAAGCTAGTGATCAAGTACTACAGATGGCTAATTGAAGTGCCAACATCCTATTATATTTATGTTACTCCTAGCTTCCTTCACGTTGTGCACATAAATTCTAGTTAGACCAATCCTCATGAATCACACCATCACCAGAACACGTATTAGGCCCCTCTGCTGCTTTTAGTTTAGGGGTCACTCTGCTTACTGCTATGGCAGCAGTGGGATACTGTGACTGTGACGGGTTGGACCTCATACACAACATATCAAGGGTGCCACTAGATTGTTACTGGAGTCCCACGGTCTGCTCTGTTTCCACCAGCCTGGGTTTCCTCTAACTGTCTTACTGTGACCACTCTCATGTCCCTTCCAGCCACACAGACAGTATGGGTACATCCAACCGCTGTAGATTAATTTACACTGAGTCTGCAAATCAGCTCTCTGTGGGAGAACTACAATCTTACAGGAATTGCCCAGCACTCTGAGTGCACCCACATCCCTATGAGTATAAACCCAAAATAATTATTACTTGCAGCTTTGTACGAGATCTATACAGCATACCTCAATTATTTGCTCCTCACCTATGTGGAGGAAAGGTATGGTCTACAGATTTTGCCCCTCTTTCTCCTCCCAGTCATGAATTGCACATAAACTTGGATTTTGAATAATTAAACAAATAAAAAACAAATGATATTAATAAACTACAAATAGATAAAATTTTAAGTATTATATGGGATTAGCAAACAGATCAAATGACAGTCACCATAATACATAATGAGTGCAAATAATAACAATACACACAAACTAATCTTTAATGAAATAAGGAAAACAGGCTACAAAATAATTTCTCATTCCTAAAATGATTGTTTCAAGTGGTAAGCAGAGTTTCTTGAAGTAACTGACAACTTGTCTTGTAGCTTAAATCTTCAGGATTCCTTCACAGGCTAGACCTTTCTGGCCTGGGCTCAGCTCCTGCCTCCCAGGCTTCAGTTTCTCTTTTTGTCTCTTCAGTGTTTTCAGCAGCTTTCTTTTTTAGGTGTAGGGAGGCTAGTGGTAGGAGAGCCAAAGATTAACTCACTCCCCAGTCTTATAGGATTTCATATGGCTAGAATCCTTTGATTATCCTTGTTGTACCACATCCCTCTTCCACATGGTGAAAGCTCACCATGCATTTTCAGATGTTTTCCTTTGTACTAGGTGACCTGATCACATATGACCCTGCTTCAGTGTTCAAAGCAGCATCCTTAATAAATTTACTCAGGAAAGGAGGAAAAGAATTAGTATCTTTCAAAGTCTCTTATTGTCCTTCCTATATGGCCAAATTCCAAGAGAGCTGACGCATACTGTCTTGGTGGGGTCATCCCCAAGTTGCACAAACAGTTTGAATTGTTACATAGTCCATAATTCCTCACTTCCAGATACAGAATAATGATAGTTTGGATACAATTGGATAATTACATTCAGGTATTAAATCATAATCTTATTCTAGTATACCTCACATGTACCTATATCTTGAACAAAACGCATATTCTAGTTAATGCCATTATATTGTATCATAACAATGTTTTTATGGAAGAATATGGGGCATATAGATCACAGGGACCATCTCACTCCTATGAGAGAAAGGAGTTTTCCCAGGTTCCTCTGTGAGGTAGCTTAGGAAAGGAAGTGATGACTTTCCAGGGAAGAAGTAGACTCTCCCATACTCCCTGCTACTAAAGAGATGCACTTTGAGGGTGCTAGCCCCTTTGCCAAAAGAGAATATTCCAGCTGCTTCCTACTAGTGACCCACTTACCAGGTTATATCTGGGAGAGGGATGGGGCCACATGCTCTACCCTGGATCTACTCTACCTTCAGCAGAAGATGAATAGTGAAAGTTCTCAACAGTCTTTTGCAGGCTTCTTGGTTGGCAACAATTAGTAGGTGCCTTATGATCCTGGCTCTTGGATCATTTTGGCCCAGATAAATGGTACCATGACTTTTCCTGGCCATGTGTGACAGGTGGCTCTGGGGTCAATATCAAAGCCATAGGCCAATTCATGGTGTTGTATGTGAATACTGTCTTTCAACTTACTATAACTTGTTTTACACCTCACGTTAAACAATTATGTGGTACCCTCTTGTACTTAAATTAATCCCTAGTATCAAGCATAAGTGAGAATATTACTTCTGAGGAAATCTCTTCATATAAAGCAAGGAAAGATTTAATCTTAAATATTGCATATATATAAAATCTCTGAAATTGGATTGGGTCCCATCAAATAAGATGTCTGAAAGTCTGCAGAATGGTAAATTGATTCCTAATTTATCAAGTCATTAGGTCCCTTTGTGTCCACAATGAATTTCCTCCAAATTCAGTTTGCATTATTTAGTCAGTCACATGAAGAGCCCATGTTCTCTGGATGAAAATACTTGTCTCAGATAAGACTGTCTTCCCCAGTCAAGTAACAGATTGATCTTGATATTATCTCTGTTCTGGATTTTAATCAGGATGGAAATACTGTAGCAAGTTCTATCACAAGAAAATCACCAGATTTACCCCTGGGTAACCTCTTGAATAATTGACTTGATAAACTATCTAGATTACTACATCTCTGCTATCACTGCACTTACAAACTATGTGACTCTACTGGTTTAATGTTTTTTACTGCTTTTAACACTTCATCTAACTCTCTCTCTAGCTAATAACTCCCATTAGTCCAACTAGGACAAATTGTGCTTCACAGGATTGTTTTCGTGTAAGATCAAGAGTATCATTGTCCTACTGTTAAGGGACAGAACCTATGGGTTTGGAAAGTAACTCCGATTAAATGTTATTTTTGTTTTTAATATTCCTTCACAACAAATTCTTATATTGTCTAACATGGGAAGATGCACTTAGAAGAGCCTAAGGGGGCGTTTTTTTGTGAAATCATATTGGTAAACTAATTAGTCATCCAAGGAGTACACATTTGTTACTGGCTAAGAAATAACTGCATAATAGTATATAACCACCTGATTTGGAGGTGTCTGACCTGAAACTGGCACTCAGGTTGAATGAGTACTCTTAGAAACAGCATGACAATATGACTAAGCAGAAATCAAGTTTAAACAAACATGAACTCGGAGAAGAGTAGAGAGAAAAGAGTGCTAAATGACAAAGAGTGGAAGAGTGGGTAATGAGTGACTGACAAGAGGGTAGAATGGAATGAGGATAGGCTGTGGACATAAGGAGGAAAGAAGAATGAAGAAGTGGGAATTGATATTTGGGCAGCCAATTCTTTCCAACATCACAAAAGAATAATAGTTGGCGTAATTCTTTTTGCAATTCCCACGCCTCTCACTTAGAGCTGAAGTGTGTGCATAGGTGTATGAAGTGTTTCTTACTCTCAAACACCCATCATGCAGAGGGTCTGTGGGGCAAGGCGGCATTATCATTTGTCAATTCTACTCCATCTTAGCTTTAGTGAAGTAGGACCAATACAGTAGTCCTCTGCCTATGGGTGTGGCGGTTCTCTGCTCAGAAGGGTGGTGGGACAGAGTCCCTTTCCTCCTGGATAGGACCCAGCCTTCCCTCCTGAAAACAGGAGCTATGATTACATGGAACGCATCTTAGCCAGCACATGGATAGTAAGCAGTGGCAGAGCATTCCTAGCAGATATACCTTGTTGTCAATGGCAAATCCCATCACCCCAGTAGTGGAGCATTGGCTAATGGCACAAAAGTACAATTCTCAATGTCTCACAAAATTTAAGTGGCCTTTGAATAATATAATACTGGTGATACTTAATTAGACTTTGAATCTTGAATGGACGGAAAAAAGGTAAATATTCATACACAATTAGTCCTCAGAGAAATAATCATCATCATTTGAAACATGTTACATGTCTAAAATAACTAGTAAATGGATCCAGAAAGGAAGAACACACAAAAATCTTGATCCATGTTTCATTGCTGAACTCTTACAAAGTTGCAATGTCTCATGTCTATTGGCTTGAAATTGTATCTTCATTATGGTGAAAGAAAGTTCACAAGACCACATTATAGGTCGGATCCAAAGCTACTGTAGAAAATGTAATGATTAACCACTGACTTCAACATCATGTGTGAATCAGTTCTATAACAACTGTTAAATGTAATTAGTAAATGAATTTTTTTTTCTAACATTACATGGAGTTCCTTCTAAATTAATATTTAATAACTTCATTCTTGTAATCTGCCCAGAATTCATGGAAAACTGCCTTGCATCTGGACCAGATTATTCACGCATACAGGTTGGGCATTCATGATTGATGATAATTTAAATACCCCAGCCAGTTAGAGAAACCACACTTGAGGGAGATATTATATAATTGCAGTATAAAACTACATTGGGCTAGTATAGGTCCTCTAGCTGATAATAGTCCCTTTTGGCTTAATTCCCACTTGGGAATCTTGGCCAATATAAGTAAGAATACTCTAGCTTAAGAGCTCTTTATAACTTCATATAGTCAAATTTTTGTATCATATCAACAGTGGGAGTATCTCCTTGAGCTGCTTATAATTGGAGTGAGAAACAAAAAAAATCAATCAATCTCGACAATGTTGCTTGTGTGAATGTCTTAAATGTGACCCAAACATTCTGTTTACAATGAACTATTTCATTTATCACTTGCTAATATCAGTAGGTAGTAACATAACCTATAAAGAATTAAATTACATTTCTCCTAATAAAAGCCATATATTTTTCTCATACTCTAGAACCTTTGGTTTCTTGACAGACAGCTTCTATTTGCAAAGGCCCTATTAAAATCTACGTTTCCTGATCTGACAAACATATTGATTCCTTAATAAGGTGGAATTCACATGACCTAAATGTTCTCTGCTTAATAGTGGAAATAAATAGACAGACAAACTTTTTGGCCAGCACTATCAAGAGGAACTCTAGGGCACTCTTACATGGAAGAAAAACAGTGGAGAGAAGAGGTCTTACATTTCCATTTTTATTTATATTAAAATTATTAAGTGATGACGTGTTAGTATGTGTATAATTATTCTATACACAGAATGCACAAGTACTCTTGCTCCAAATATAATTCATAACCCTTCACTCTATATAGAGAAGGAATACTTACAATTTACATTTTAATGATTATTGGTGAGACTTTGTTGACAGAATTAATTAAGAATGTCACTATTATTAAGCTCTTGTATTAATATACAATTCATGAAAATTAATAATACCAATATTATTTACATATAACAAAAATATTTTAAAATATTAATGGTTAAACTCAAGCACAAATTAGTCAGAAAATAGTCTGAAAATCAGATGCCGGTAATTTGATTCAGTCATTATAGTAACTTGCCAATTTGTAAAATGCCACCTTTAATGTTTTGATGACAGTGAACATTAAACCAATTTATAGAAACAAAACTGCGCAAACTGAATATGGTGTGCATAAAGTTGAACAACAATATTCTTGTCACAATTTTAATTGTCTTCCACTTCTCCATGACTTAATTCTTACATAGCAATCAATTACAAAATAACTATATGTAAGGTATGAACATTATAAGATTAAAAACGTACAGTGTTGAAGATAAGCTCTGAGCATCCTGCCCCTCAGTCAAACATTCATTCTTAAATATAAAAGATAGATCAATCATGCACCACTACACACTGACCTCTGAATTCTCCGTTTTCTCATTGATGAGAAAAGCTAAATATATTTGAAGTTAATGTAGTTTAGTAATAAGTCAAAATACTTGTCAAAGCCTTATAATAATGGTATAGTTCATATCTGTACTTCAGAGCTATGCTCAATGACACCAGCTCAAGTTATTGGTACTGTAAATCTACAATCGTGTAATATATAATCTTCAGTTTACTAGAAGGAGAGATTTTGGAGTTTTAAACTATGCATTTATTAGGACCAAGCACTGTGATTTTTTTCCTCATTCAGTAGGAACCTCTGATTCCAAACTCACTAAATACATAAGATAGGGCCTCAGCAAGACCAGCTGATATTAATGATCTTTTTCAGCTGCTTAATGCATATATATGTGCTAGCATTTCTTAATGGGATTCAACATTCATTTGAATGGATGTTCAGAACAATGACAGGCCTGTCCAGATGCCCGGATAGACAATTTATTAAAGGACATTTGTACTACATCTTTCAAGCTATATGAAGCAATTATAACAGTGTTAGCAGTTAAAGCAGTCACATATTAGGATTTAATAGTAACACCACATTTAGATGAACGGGAAAGGTATATAAACCTGACTCTTGATGCTATTGTTTTAGACCTAGATCAAGGGCTCAGGAGTGTCAAACTACTTATTGAGGAGGACAGTTCAATTCCATTTTAATATTGTCATAGGGGATCTGGGATTATACTATAGGTGCTTCTCCCATCTGTAAGGAATGCCCATTTGTATCAAAGTGACTTGTTCGCTTTCACCAACAGAACTTGACTGCATATAAAAGATATTACTTCACCATTCTTTGCCTACCCTTTATATGGTGTGAATGTGTACTTAATGATCAAGAATCTGTAATATGAGCCTTTTATGTAGTATATTATATTTTGATTATTTTACTCAATCTTCTCAGTTATCTTAAGACTGACCTATATAATACTATTGAGTGTGATAATACGGAAAGGGGGTGTGTGAGACACACCAGTCAAGGTTTATATGCACCAACTAAATGTGCTCTATCATAGAATTCATAGATTTCTAGGACTGGAAGGGACCTCGTAGAGGTTTCATCGAGTCCAGTCCCCTAGCACTTCATGGAGTCCAATTACTGGTCTAGACCATCCCTGATATGACATTATATCTAATCTCCTATTCTTAAAATATATCTTCCAGAGATTGGAGATTTCCAACCTACTCTCTCTAGGCAAATATTCCTCTCAGTGTATATATTACTAACCCGAGATTCAGTTTAGGAAATTTTTCTAATGTTCCAACCTATAATTTTCTCCTCCTTTTAATGCTGCAGTTTAAGCTCCATGCATTCATTTGTTCTATCATTAGAGGCCTAAGGTGAACAAGTTTCATTCTCTTCCTTCGTTGTGATGACATCCACATAATTGTAGATACCTGAAACTGTCTATGTAAATATTTTTATTATATTATAATATTAAATTTTTTATTATATTTTAATATATTTATTTATATTTATTTTATAAATTATAAATATATTATTTTATATTTTTATAATTATATATTTATATTATATATAATTTTATATTAAATTATATTTTTTTAATTTAATATTTTTATATATAAAAATATTTTTTATTAATTTTTTTTAATTTTTTAATTTAATAATATTATATTATAATAATTATTTTATTATTAAATATTATATAATTTTTTATATATTATTAATTAATAAATTAATTTTATTATATCTATATTTTTATATATAATAATATTATTAATATAATATATTAATATTAATTCTATTTTAATTAAAATTACAAATTTTTATTTTTTAATTTTTTATATTAAATATTATTTATTTATTTATTATTTATAATATAAATATTATTTTTTATATTTAAAAATTAAATTTTTTATATTATATATTATATTATTTTCTTAATTAATATTAATATATTTTTATTATTATTATAATTATTATTAAATATAAATTATATTTTATATATTATTATAATTAATTTAATTAATTATATAATTATTTATTATATATTTATTATTTATATTTAATATATTATTATAATTATTTTAATTTATTTTATATTATTTATTATTATAAATAATTATTTTTTTAATAATTTTAATAATTATATTTATTCACATTAATAATTAAATTATTAATATAAATTTAATTTTTTTATATATTATTTTATTATTATTATTTTTATAAAATAATAAAATTTTATAATAATATTTTTTTTTAATAATTTTTATTTTATATATATTTAATTTTATTTTTTATAATTTTTATTTATATATATAATTTTTTATTTATATATAATATTATATTATTATATTAATTTATAATATTATTATTTTATTATTTTTAATTAATTATATTATAATTAATTATTTTTTCATAATTAATTACTAAATTTATTATTTTCATTATTTTCAATATTTTATTTAATTATTTTATTATATTTTAAATTATTATATTAATTTATTATTTATAAATTTTATTTATTATTTAATAATAATCATAATTTTAAATATTATTTATTTCTAATATATATATTTATTCATATATTTTATATATATATATTATTTATTTAATATTTTATAATAATTATATAATATTTATTATAATAATATTTTTATTATATTATTAATTTTTTTATTTATATTAATTTATTTTTATATATTAATTTTATGATTTTTTATATTATTATTATTTTTATTTTTTTATTATTAATTAATTAAATTATAAATTAATTAACTTTATTTTAATAATATTATGTTTTAATTATTTTTTTTTTTCTTTATTATTTATTATTATATTTTTTTAATTATTATATAATATTTATATTATTTATTTTATTATATAAATTTAATTTTATTTTATTTTTTTTTAATACTATTTAATATATTTATTATTTATTTTTATTTATTATATTTAATTTTTTATATATATTATTATTAAATTATATTTTTTAATTATTTATTTATTTAAATATATATATTTATTTATTATATATTTTTTATATAATAAAATTATATATAATTAATTTAATAATATAAATTTATTTATTATTTTTTATTATAATAATATTTATATATTATATATTAAATTTTTAAATATATAATAAAATTAAAAAATTATTTTATATTATTATTTATTTATATATTTTATAATATTTATTTAATTTTTTAATTTATAATTATTTTAAAATTAATATCTATATTATAGTTATTATAAAATATTTTTTTTTTTATTTATATTAAATTTAAATTATTCCTGTTATATTTATTTTATTTAATTTTATCTATTTAATTTTATTTTATAATATATTTTTTTATTAAAATATTAATTTAATTTTATATATTTTAAATATTTTAATTTTAATTTTATATAATATATATATATTTTTATTTATTATTATATTAATTTTTATTATTTTATTACTAATAATATTATTTATTTTATTTTTAATTTATATTTATTTTTTATATATTTTATAAATTATATATTTTTTATTTTTTTTTTAAATTCTTTTAATTATAAAAAATAATAAATTACATTTAATAAAATTTATATATATATAAAAAAAATATATATTAATTAATTTTTTATTTTTTAAATATTTAAATTATTAATATATTTATCTATATATATTAATATTATATTTATATATATTATTATTATATATATTTTTTTAAATTATTTATTTTTATTTAATTTATATTATTATATATTTATTTATATTATTTTATATATTTTTATTAATTTATTAATTATATTATATATATAAATATTATTTTATTATTATATATTTATAATTTTATTATAATTTTTTAATTTTTTTTTATATTATTTCTTTTTATATTTTAATTTATATTTTTTATTTTATATAATATATCTAATATTTTATTTATATATTATTTTTTTTATAATTATATTAATTATTTATTATTAAATATATTAAATAAATTTAATTTTATTAAATATAATTTTTAAATTATTTATTTATTTAAAAAAATAATATATAATTAATAATTTATATTTTAATAATATAATTATTAATATAAATTTATTTTTATATTTATATATATTATATATTTTTTATTTTATTTATTTATTTATTATTTATTTTAAATTTAATTATTATTATATATATTTTAATTATTTATATTTTAATTATTTATATTTTTAATATTATTTTTTTACTTTAATTATATTATATTAAATTTAATTATATATTTATATTTATATTAAATATTAATTTAATATTTTATTATTTATTAGTTAATTTTATATTATATATCTTTATTTTTTTATTATAATATTTATATAATATATATTTATTATTTATATATTTTTTTTTTACATAATTTATTTAATTTTTTATTATAATTATTTATTATTTTATTATTTTAATATAATTAAATTTTATTTATCTTATTTTAATAATATTTTATTATAATTTATATATTATTTATAATTATATATTATTTTATTATTATTATAAATTATTTTATTTATTAAATATATTTATTAATTATATTATAATAAAATTTATAATATGTTATATGTCCCTCTCGAGTCTTCTCATTTCCAAAGCTAAATTAAACCATTTCTTTCAGCCTTAACCATTCAAATCATGTTTTCTCAAGATATTAATCTTCTTGTTGCTCTTCTCTGCGACCTCTCCAATTTCTCCACATCTTCTTGAAATGCGGTGCACAGAACTGGACACAATTTCAGTTGTAGAGCCCTAACCAGCGGCAGAAAGTTAGATTGTGTAAGAAGGACTTCTTCGATTCTTGATATCAACACAGCTGTTAATATTGATCCCAGATATCACGTTTGCTTTTTTTGCAACAGTATCACCTGTGACTATATTAGCTTCGTGGAATCCACTATGACCCCTAGTACTCTTCGTGCCATAACTCCTTCCTATGACAGTCTACTTAACCACAGTTCTGTATGTGTGAACTGAATTGTTCTTCCTAAAGTGACCAACTTTGCATATCTTTTATATAATCTTCATCCGGACCTACAGATTCATATTCCCAATTTGTCCAGAAATCATTTTGAATTTTGACTCTGTCCTCCAAAGCAGTTGCAACCCTCCCAGTTTGATATTCATCCGCAAACTTTTAATAAATGTAATAACTTCTATGCCATACACATCTAGAGTTCGTTTAATGAGATATTGAAACACGAGAACCGGTTCCCTCAACAGACCTCTTAGCGATCCAATTGATACCTTCCAGCAGGAATTCGAGCCATAATAAACTACCTCTCTTTGTAGTCCGGTAATAATCCAGCCAAGTTATGCATCCCACCATTATAGTTGCCCGCTCATAAATGTATTGCCTAGTTATCGATAAGGATATCATGCAGAGGACGTATCAAATGCATCTTACTAGTCTAGGTCTAACTATCCCGCTGCTTCTCCTTATCCACAAGCGCTTCGTTATCCTTCTTCCACTTATCCGTTCTCCCTTATCCACAAGCACATGTCTAACCTTTTAAAGATAATCACACCCTCCTAAAGTGAGCCCATTAATCCCAACCATTGTAGCTTAACCTTATGTGTCAGGGTCACTCAAATGGGAAAAATAGGTTCTCCTGATTTGTGATCACTGAATTTCTGCCTTTTATTTTCTCTGTTATTTTCCTCCCTCTTTCCGTGTGTGGGTTGCAACACAGTCCCTTATATTATCTTCCTTGCAATACCTCCTATCTCATACTCTTACTTGTGAGCTTCACTTGCATTTCTTCCCCATTCCATCCATTAAAAATATCAGCAATATAATAGTGTTCATATGAACTTAAAATATGGCACAGCTTAAGAGTTAATCACACCATAGTGATTGACTAATGATATATTTATGGGAAGTTTCATAACTCTCTCTCTAGTCATGAATCCGGTCATGTCTGTGCAGATCGTAAGACAGATGTTGCATAAGTTCTATTGTGTTGTTAAGTAATCTTCAAAATAATGACCCAATGAGAATAAGCTAGATTTAAAAAATAAAATATCTTAGTATCTGTACTAATGAACTTACAGGCTCCTCAGCTGAGCATATCCTGACAAGTAAACATTGACTACTTGTGTGAGCCTCCTTACACATCCTTCCTCTTGGCAGAGGAGCTGAAGGAGGTGGCATAGACGTGGTTAAGCCAGTGAATAAATAAGATAGCAGTAGTTAATGTTTCTATATCTGTAAAGGGTTAATCAAAAGGGAATCAAACACCTGACCAGAGGGACCAATCAGGACCGCGATTTCAAGTCAGCGAGTGATTTTTTATTGGATTCTTGTCTGTCTGGCCCAGCTATGAGAGGATCTTTTCTATTGTAAGCTTCTCATACTTCAGTTTCCCAGTGTAAGTACAAAGAAGTAGCTAAAACAATAGGCTATATGTTTTTTTTTGTATTTACATGGTGTGTGTGCTGATGTTAAATTGTATCTACTTTTTGAATAAGGCTGTATTATTTCAATAATTTTTCTTTTAAGGCACTTTTGAACTCTGTATTATATTATCTTCACCTTGATATAGAGATTATTTTTATGAGAGAAATTTTGATATCTTTTTTCTTTCTTTTTTTTTATATAAAGTTTTCTTTTTAAAACCTGTTTGAGGTTTTTCTCTGGTTAAGGGTAAGGAACAAAGGGAGGGGGGAAATCTCTTTGTGTTAGCTTGACTAGGTTTGAATGCATAGCCTCAGGGGAAGAAGGAGGGGGGAAGGTAAAGTGCCCTCTCTGTTTTGCATTCAGGGAGTTTAAGTACAGTATCTCCCAGGTTAGCCCAGAGAGGAAAGTCTGGGTGGGAGAGAGAGGGGGAAGGGAAGTGGGTTATTTCCCTTGCCGATAAGACTCAGAGCTTCTGGGTCTTGGGGTCCCTCCAGGGAAAGTTTGAGGGACCAGAGCGAGGCAGGCACTGTAATTCCTGTTTGGTGGCAGCGAGATCAGATCCAAGCTGGTAAGAAGCTTGGGGGAGTTTCATACAAGTACCCACATTTTGGACGCTAAGGTCCAGATTTGGGGGAAAGGCTTATGATACCAGGTCTGTGCCTCCTAGGTGGGATACAGCAAGTCTTCGCTCCCTTTGAACTACCTGAAAAAAGCATCCTCACAGCCATCTTTTCCAATATAGGTATAACTTTAAGAAATGTTAATCTTCAGTGAGTCTTTAAAAACTGCTCATAGACATTTACTTTTGAGAACTAAAGCTAAAATTCCCCTCCAATCAATTACAGCTCATAAAACCATCCCACTCAGTTCCTCTCTGCCCCTCTGAGCTCACCAGCTTCTCTTGGCTTGTCACCTCCACCTTTCAATAAAGTCCACACCTTTAGTAATACTGGCTCTGCCCATGGTCTTCACAGGGTTTTAATTTCTTCATTATTCCAGTTGCTCAGCTAAACCATCAACAATTTGCTTCACACCAGCTAAATTGGGCCAACAACACTGCAATACAATATAAGTGACAATTGATTCAAATTAGGCAAAAGTTACATTGTTCCCAGGCTTACAGCCAGTTTGCAGTTTATGAAATTTAACCTAGATGAAGCTTAGTCAGTTTGACTCTAAGAAACAAACTCCAGCCAACATCATCCTCTTGAGGAAGGGGTAGAGTGTGGTTAATAGGGTCTGTCTTTTAGTGTCTGGGAGCATCCAGCTACAGTATCCAGTATCTGCAGGGAACAATAAAAAGCAACTCCATTAGGTAAAAGACATGCAGTTTGTTCAATGGCAGGGATAAGAAGTCAGTGAAGAGGTCCTGTTGATCCAACACTTCTGACTCATAACTACCTCATTGAGAGAAAGGAGAGGGCCAAGGTAGACAGTGCCTATGTTCCTGGAAGTTAGAAAAATGGTGATCCATTAGTTGAATTGGTGACTTTAGAAATCAGTGGAAAAAAACTCTCAGGCTGATGATATATTGACACTGAAACCATGGGAAGAAGTGTTAGAATCTCAGTGTATCAGCATCACCCCCAGAAACAAGTATTTAAATAGAAGATGAAAGCTAATGAATATACGGAACCAAAGGACTGGGGGAATCTAAATTCTTATCGATGACACACAAGAGAAAACATAGGATAAACATGACAATGTATTCTATTACAGAATGCTGCTAATACCTTCCAACATTTGTAATGCCTATGCCATATGGGCAACTTAAACAACAACTGGAAGAAATGGGAGACTACATCCATGAAAACTTAAAAATATTAACAGCAAAGATACATCCAGATAGCCATCCCTGACACAGCTGTTTCTATTATACACTGGATGTGTAATTTGTTACAAACTGTAGGCCAGATTCTGACCCTTTAGAGGATCAACTTCTAATCTACTTAATAAAAAAGAGTGGAATAGTTTGACACTACACCTATGAACCCCTCCCCTGATTTGTGGTTTTACTAATATGTTTTCTTAATATTGCTCTCACCTCCCCCCCACCATTACTGCATGAAAGAGCCACACAAGCAAAAAGGAAAGTGACTAAATCTGGCTTTCAGGACTACTGAGCACCCACCACTCCAAATTAAACAACTGACTCCATAGGACAAGTAATGAAAATTACTAAACACAAAGTAAACACAAGTAAAGAACATTTAACACACAAGTGTTATTTTTAAATTGGGGGCTTTTTATTTGACCAAACCTGCGTTTGGACTAAAAACTTGACCCTATAAGAGAAGACTCTTCATTTGGCTCTTCCTAGATAGCAAGATAGAAACAGTCACTCCTTAGCTAGGCTTTTGTCAAGTCTAAAGGGGGCAGTGGCCAACATCAGCATCAAGTCAGAAATCACATTAAAGCCAGAGTCAGGAGCCATACCAAGGATAGGTGCCAGGATCAGAGTCTAAAATTAAGCCAAGGATTAAGGTCAGTAACTAGAATCAGGGTGAGGAACAAGGAAGGGACAGGATGGAACTTGCTCTCAGTGGTCTAATCAGCAGCAGGCTTAGCAACTAGCTGCTCAGATAAAAGGTAGGCAGGGACAGGAAACTTTATGCCTAGTGGTGTCTAATTAGCAGTCTGCTGCTAGTTACCAGGCCCAACTGAATCAGTGGGTGTAACCTCTGGCCAAGACGTGTTAGCTGCAGTTCCCTTACAAGAGCTTGCAGTGCTATGGAACAATGGGTCTGGTTCTTGCTTAGTAATACTATGGCCTAGGTTTGAGAACTGCCACCATTTATCAGTATGCAGAATGAGGTGGTGCAATAAGTTAGATGCTTGTTCAAACTGCTACTTGATTCAGGATCTAAGGAGAAAACTAAAGCCATGTAATCAGAGAAAGCACAGATAGCTTGGAGTTAATTAAGACAAACCTACAAAGGCTCAGTCAAGAAGAGATCAGAGTTAATAAACAAGCCATTGTTGGGAGAGTTTGTGAAGAGGCTTAAGTAGCAGAAGGTAAGTCCAGATGTTGTTTTCACTGCAGATGATTAACCTGGGTGATCAGTACTTGAGTTAACCTAGTCCAAGTGACAGCTACCATGCTGCAAAGCCCTACTCAACTCACTGCATCCTCCTTAGTGCTGTACTCACCTGTGCATCTGTATTGCTAAGACTTCAAGGGGCATTTCCCTTTGTTTCTTGTGGTGCAGTAAGCTGAGCCACTGACTCTTTCCTAGTGAGTTATGGGAGAACTTGTTTGTCTCAGTGGGTACCTGAGAGGAGATGGGAAATGGCATTAGAAGATTATCTGTACTCAAGCAATCTAGTCTGTGTTCTTCCTACAAAGTGGGTGTTTTACCAGCCTGGGTGAAAGTGGCATCTGAACACTAGCCTATATCCTTAGCTGGACCATCTAGCCTGGGTTTAAAGTACTGCCAAACTCAGGTAAGAAGGTTATATGTGGGGACAGGCATGAGTTTAGGAGCAACATCTGAATAAGAGTCCATGTTAACTCTAGTGAAGAGACACCTTCAGACAGATTTCTTGGGGTAATGGCTATTAGAAAGCATATGAAAAGCTACTAGAGGGAAACTAAACATCAATTGTGGAAGAAATGGAGGCAAAAATCAGAGTACAAGAAGACTACCAGAAGAAAAATATCAGAAAATGGTGTAAATAGAAGGAAAATATGCTCATTCAACATATCTGAATATGAAATTTCCTCATAACTGGATTGTGTATTTTTCAAATTATAATTTGAGAGAGATTTCTGTTGAACATCTGAACAGTGACTCTCCTGGTTTTATATTTGCAGACGTCTTAAAAACCTCTACAGTTATAAGAGGAAAATTCTGCTCAGTTTTAGGAGAAGCATAAAAGGAAAAGGAAGAACTTTAATCAACAACTAAGACATCTAATCATTCCTTAGTAAATTGCAAATGTTTAATGCCTATCCTCAATGGACTTTATACTATTCACACATTATGGATATGGTAATCTCTTGATCGTGAAAGTTGTGACTAGCTTTTGGCTAGATTCTGATTTTAAACACAATTTTTAAAAAGTTAAACCATTGCTTCTGAAACTTCCCAGATATGCTGTCATCTACCAGAAGGTTCTGCCTCAGAAGATTTGTGGATAATCAGCCAAATTGGTTGTCAGGTATGATAACTTGAGACTGGGGAGGAAATCAATTCCTACTCTGGAAAATTTCCTTAATATTTAACATATTCTTCTCTTTCACCATAGTGCACAATCATTCTGGCCAAACAGGCCTATATTTAGGGTGTCATCTTTGATTTTGACTTACACATCCAAGCCATGACTAAGTCTTACCATTTCTAGCGCTATAACATCTCAAAGATATGTCCATTTGTATCTGAACAGACTACAATAATTCTTGTCTAGGACCTTATATCCTCCTCTCTGGCACTGATGCCTCCATACTTATACCTTTCATGTTTATTCAAAACTGCTTCTGCTGCTAGACTCCTCTTCTGGGACTGTTGTTCTGATAGGGGTATGTGGCAATCTGGATATCTTTTCTTCCTTCTCCACTGCATGACACACAAGTTTCTCTCCATCTTTAAGGCTCCCCCTTTTCCCATATAGTCTGTCCTACTTTTCAAATCTAAATTATTTGTGTTTTCAACCCTATGTTCACTTCAGCAATGATGTCAGGCTTGATCACTCATGCTCCTCTTGTCCAGCACCACCTTTCTCCCATGCTGCCTCATCCATGATAGGGGCTCCCTGTTAAATTTCAGAAGATCACCACTTTCTCTCTCTGCCTTGATACATACCACTCACTACCATCTGGCGCAGGTTTGGCTGACAACTACTTATGACTATTGAAACAATTCTCCTCTATTAATTTGTCTTCCCTCCACCCCTTTTTATGCCCTATTACATACATTTACATTGTTCCAGCTCCAATGTTGGTGCACAGGGTGGAATCCAATTTCTTCCATTCCTCTGTCATTTGCTGCTGCTGCTTCCCTTTGCTCTATTGTGTTGAAGTTGACTATTCTGCCCTTCCTGCTAAGGGTTCTTCTTGAGGGTATCCAAGAGAACCCTTATTTCTTCACTCCAGTTGATTTCCACTTGACAGTTTCATATGAGAATCTGTGTTGGCATCTAGATTACATGCTCCAAATATATTCCAGTGCTTCATTCTGATTCTGAAAGCTACCTGGTGGCTGGTGATTTTTGAGATCTCTGTTGTTAGTGATGAAGTCTTCCAAACCAGAATCCTTTGTAGGCACTTATGCCTTATTGCATATTGTCTAAATCTTAGACAATCCTCTTTGGAGCTGAGAAAGAGGAGATTTTAGTAGCTGAATAAATGTCAGCTGACTAACATAGCAAGAGAAATCTACATTTGGGAGAGTTACAGCAAATACAAAGTATACAGCTATAACCTTGTAGTACTGAAACATTTGGTTTTTTTCATGGCTATGGTCCTGCCATCCTCTTAGTTCTATGCACACATCTTTAAGAGAGAAAGCCATGATTCTGCAAGGCTTCTTGTGATTATTGAAGATCTCATGGCACTTTTCTCAAGTGCAGAGGTGTTAGCCAAAATTCTTACTCAGATAATTACGCCCTGAGCTTGATTCCCTCTCCTGGTCAGCATGTGCCTAGCACAGGAACAGAAGGGAGGGGTGATAAACATGGCTTTAAGAAACCTTAATCATTGCCCTTTTCTCAGGCTAGCCAGGTGCAGACATAAGTTACAAAAGCTTTGAGGCTGCTCTAACTTGCATTCAGCTACCTCTGGCTCCAAGGAATCATTTTGACATCTGGAAAATGACTAGAGCACAGTAATGCTCCAGCCACGATCCCTTCCCCCAGGTTCCCCTCCCGTGAATGTGCTTTCTACTCTGGGGGCTGGGAGAGCACGTAGATTCAGTGTAACTGCTCCACACCACTGAGCAATTCCCCTTGCACTGGATGAATTCTGCAGTGGCCAGATCCACCCATTGTGTTGAAGTGATGTAAAGATGACATTATGCAACAGAGATTCAGGTTCTGTCTGCCTGATTTTCATCTACAGTTGTAATAGGATAGGATTTTTTTTCTTCCCTCTTTTAAACTGTTGGGAGAGCCTGTGGCAACACTACCTAATTGCCACATCACACAGAAGTTGATGCATTACAGTGATTGGTAGAGAGATCCCTGTACATGTCCTTTCCCTACTTCAGAGGTGTGCACTTTTTGCTTAATGCCTTTTGCCATACATTTTAATTAAATTAAGCACTTTTTGAGCCTCACATAAAAGCAAAACGTTATTAAGGGAAAGGGCATGGCTGCACTTATTTAAAGTAACTAACTCAATCCTTTATACATGCAGTAATGAATCCACAAGATTGTAAAAGCAGAAGAGGGTGGTAGCTGTTTTAGCAAGCATTATAAAAAAAATTGTTAGATCTCCCAGTAACTTCTGTGATGCATCTTTTAAACTTTGGGAAACCTGTATTCTCTTACAGCTAACTTTGCTCCACCTTAGGTGATATTGCAAAGAAGGAACAGACCAAATGTTGATTTTTTTTTTTTTAATACTACTTTTCTCCCTTCATTTATTTTTATGGAAAATGTGTTCCTTTTCTTTGTGTGGCCATTACATAATCAAGAGCTAGTGTATATAGTGGCATAAACACTTTTCCTCACAAGGGAGTACATACAGCATTTAAAATGCAGTGATTGACTTTATTTAAGATTACGTTGTAGAATAATTATTCAGGCTTTCAAGAAATAGCTACAGGGAACCATGAAAATGCTAAAATAATAGAACAGGATTATATCACTGTACTGGTGTCCCTTCTTGCAAGTCTTTAAACAAAAATTACTGTTTATTTCCAAACAAAAATTTGTGTATAGAGGAAAAATAGAAATGGAGTCCTTTTTTGGCACAATAAGTCAACACCAGAGTCAATAGCTTTGTTCTCCATTTATCAAGATCTGCTCAAAGATGAATCACCAGACAATATAATGACTCTACATCAATCTGTCTTTACTTTTATACAAACCCAGATTTACTGTGTCAGTCTTGTCAACACTGCTGAATATTAATGTGAATAAAGTTAATTGCTGGGTGGATGAAGTTCTGATGCAGTCAGAGTGAAAAGGAAGCACCTAACTGAAATCTGTTGTTTATGACAAGCTGTAATTTTGTTTCCACCGCATGATATGTACTGACAGGTTTCAAGCCTTATTCAAGTCTTTACCATAAATTGCAATTATTATAATTCACAATGACATTTGACCCAGGGGTTGTGACCTAGTTCACCACATTTAAAAGATTATCTCAGAAAATTCTCTTGCAAACCAGCCTGAAATTCACTTTGTAATTCCTGGTGCGTTAGACATCTTATATGATGAGCCATAAGAATTTACAACTTGCACTACTTCACAAAGAGCATATAACTTCAGGGGGGAAAAGTATGATAAAATGTTTTCATGAGTGTTTGCAGACTATGATTATAACTGAACTTCCATATGATTATACATTTACTCATAAGTCTTGTAAAACTAGATGCTTTCAGCAACTTAGCTTGATTAATTTTGCTCAGTTGTGTTAAGAATCATTAGTTGCTTTTATTAAACGTTGTCATCAGTACAAAAAACCAGAATGACTCTGTAAAATTAAACTAGTTTATTTATTTGCTTATCTTTCACTCATTCCATTTGTTAAGCAAATGATTGACTTATATGTCTCCTTTTGGGGCTTATGCATATATATTCTATTTGCAGCCTAAGTTTGAAGTGGTGTTGTAGCTGTGGTTATCTCAGGTCTCTCTCTCTCTCCTTCTCTGGACCTAAAGATGAGCTTGGTATAGCTTCAAAGCTTATACCTTTCACTAACAGAAGTTGCTCCAATACTAAGATTCTCTCTCTCTCTGCAGACTGTGTGTCTAGTTGTACTTCAAAGATCTCACATTAACATATTACTTGACACATTGTGATTCTATGATCTGTCAATTTGGGACATTACGGGAAATTTCTGTACATTTGACTGACGGCTTGGGGGTTTTGTTTTCCCCAAGTCCTTAGTCTATTGCTCTTCAGCACAGTCTAGATATAGTGTAAAATTAAAAAGCTCTTGCTAACAAATAGTCAAGAGATTTGTAAATTCATTCCTGGGCTGCTATCATAGTCTTCTTTACCTTGGTTAAGTCGTAAAAAGAAACTTGCCATTCATTATAAAAGGCTACACTGATTGGAAATCAATCTCCTTACTTCAGAATAACAAAGCTTTGCTCCCCGATTGCTTGCATATTTAAAACTGCTTGACATTACTTGAACCAACAAGCCCAAAAAACTCTAACAAGAAGTTCTACTTTACATGCAAAGTATCAGTTTTGGTGATCAGAGGGATGTATTGATTTTTGTAGAACAATGATTGAAGGATATACCACTGTTGACACTTTTCTATTGCATGAAATTGAATAAAGCATTTTGGTTAAGATACAGCAATGTACTCTGGGGTTTAGCAATGCTGTTACATAACCAGTAAAATACAAAGACTCTATGGAAAAAGTGGAAGAAAAACAAATTGTAGTATTAGTGTGAGTGCTAATGAGGCCTACTGCCTAAAGTTCTTCATTCCATAATAAGAAAAATGAGAAAGTAAAGCAGTGGGGAGATTAAAGGAAAGTAATGAGGGCATGAGATGACCCAGTGAGAGAAAAGGAGATGAGATTAGGAAATCCTGTGCTGTTAAGAGTCTGAATTAACAAATTTCACTAAGAGACTCAAGTGATTATTATTGAGATAGAACTAGCAGAATCTGTTATGGTGAGTACAAGGCTTTTTTTTTTAATAATACAACACAGACACACAAAACCCCCTCAAACTAGATCCCTAGGCTGGAGCTCTTATTACATGTTAGCTAACACAGAGTATCATTTTAGTGATGACAAGGTAGTTTTTAAATGTGTGAAAACAGGTCAAGGTAAATACTAGGGGTGGGGGGTTAGTAACTCAAGTTAAGGGGAAAAAGAATGTAGGCCATACTTACAGGCTAGGGAACTCTATCCACTATGACCCCTATATTTTTTTCCAGGGACACTGCTTCCCAGATAGTCAGCTGAACATGAGTTCCTTGTGTGATGATGTAACTGAAAGAGTTAATGCAATCCTGGGATGCTTAAACAGGGTGTAAAATCATAGAAGATTAGGGTTCAAAGAGACCTCAGGAGGTCATCTAGTCCAACCCCCTGCTCAAAGCAAGACCAATCCCAGCTCAATCCTCCCAGCCAGGGCTTTGTCAAGCTGGACCTAAAAAACTTCTAAGGATGGAGATTCCACAACCTCCCTAGGTAACCCATTCCAGTGCTTCACCACCCTCCTAGTGAAATAGTTTTTCCTAATATCCAACCTATACCTCCCTTACTGTAACTTGAGACCATTGCTTCTTGTTCTGTCATCTGCCACCACTGAGAACAGCTGAGCTCCATCCTTTTTGGAACCCCCCTTCAGGTAGTTGAAGGCTGCTATCAAATCCTCCCTCACTCTACTCTTTTCCAGACTAAATAAGCCCAGTTCCCTGAGCCTCTCCTCATAAGTTATGTGCTCCAACCCCCTAATCATTTTTGTTGCCCTCTGCTGGACTCTCTCCAATTTGTCTAGATTCTTTCTGTAGTGGGGGGGCCCAAAACTAGATGCAATACTCAAGATGTGGCCTCACCAGTGCCAAATAGAGGGGAATAATCACTTCCCCTTGATCTGCTGGCATGCTGCTACTAATGCAGCCCAATATGCCATTAGCCTTCTTGACAACAAGGGCACACTGTTGACGCATATCCAGCTTCTCATCAACTCTAATCCTCAGATCCTTTTCTGCAGAATTACTGCTTAGCCAGTCAGTCCCCAGCCTGTAGCAGTGCATGGGATTCTTCCATCCTAAGTGCAGAACTCTGCACTTGTCCTTGTTGAACCTCATGAGATTTCTTTTGGCCCAATCCTCCAATTTGTCTAGGTCACGCTAGACCCTATCCCTTCCCTCCAGTGTATCTACCTCTCCCCCAAGTATCATCTGCAAACTTGCTGAGGGTGCAATCCATTCCATCATCCAGATGATTAATGGAGATGTTGAACAAACCAGCCTCACCCCTGGGGCACTTTGCTTGATACCAGCTGCCAACTAGAGATGGAGCCATTGGTCACTACCCATTGAGCCCAATGATCTAGCCAGCTTTCTATCCACCTTATAGTCCATTCATGCAAGGCATACTTTTTTAACTTGCTAGCAAGAATACTGTGGGAGACCATATCAAGGGCTTTGCTAAAGTCAAGATATATCAAGTCCACTGCTTAGCCCATATCCACAGAGTCAGTTATCTCATCATAGAAGGCAATCAGGTTGGTCAGGGATAACCTGCCCTTGGTAATCCATGTTGACTGTTCCTCTACTCCAAGTGCTTCAAAATAGATTCCTTGAGTACCTGCTCCGTGATTTTTCCAGGGACTGAGGTGAGGCTAACTGGTCTGTAGTTCCTCAGATACTCATTCTCCCTTTTTAAAAGATGGGCACTATATCTGCCTTTTTTCCAGTTGTTCAGGACCTTCCCTGATTGCCACAAGTTTTCAAAGATAATGGCCAATGGCTCTGCAATCACATCAGCCAACTTCCTCAGCACCCTCAGATGCATTAGATCCTGCCCCAAGGACTTGTGCATGTCTAGCTTTCCTAAATGGTCCTTAACCTGTTCTTTCACCACTGAGGGCTGCTCACCTCCTCCCCGTACTGTGCTGCCCAGTGTAGCAGTCTGAGAGCTGACCTTGTCTGTGAAGACCAAGGCAAAAAAACCATTGAGTACTTCTGCTTTTCCCACATCATCTGTAACTAGGTTGCATCTCCCATTCAGTAAGGGTCCCACACTTTCCCTGACCTTTTTCTTGTTGCTAACATACTTGTAGAAACCCTTCTTGTTATCCTTCACATCCCTTGCTAGCTGCAACTCCAATTGTGCTTTGGCCTTCCTGATTACACCCATGCATGCTCAAGCAATATTTTTATACTCCTCTCTAGTCATCTGTACAAGTTTCCACTTCTTCTAAGTTTCCTTTTTGTGCATAAGTGACTGAAGATTTCTCTAAGTCACGCTGGTCACCTGCCATATTTGCTGTTTTCTGCACATTGGAATGGTTTGTTCCTGCATCCTCAGTAAGGCTTCTTGAAAATACAGCCAGCTCTCCAATTTTGAGTAGGAATAGAAAGGCTATTGCACCTCTTTGTTTGGCATTGGTTGACTGCTGCTGGAATACTGTGTCCAGTTTTGGTGCCCACAACTCAAAAAAGATGTTAATAAATTAGAGGGAGTTCAGAGAAGAGTCATAGGAATGATTAAAGAATTAGAAAACTTGTCAGACTCTAGGAGCTCAATCACTATCTAATTAGCTAACTAAAGAAAAGGTTAAGGGGTGATTTGAATGCAGGCTAAGGCTATGTATACACTAGCACTTTTGTCAGTATAATTTATATGGCTCAAGGGTGTGAAAAAACACCCTCTGGCATGACATAAGTTACATCAACAGAACCACCAGTGTGGACAGCGCTGTTGGTGAGAGACACTCTCCTGCTCACATAGCTACCTCTACTTGCTGGGAATGGTTTAATTATGTCAACCGGAGAGCTCTCCCACTGTACCACTGTAAGCTCTCAAGGCCTAAGTACTTACATGGGGAACAAGTATTTAATAATGGGCTCTTCAGTCTAGCAGAGAAAGGTATGACATGATCTAATGGCTGGAAGTTGAAGCTAGACAATTTCAGACTAGAAAGAAGACAATTTTAAAATTAACTATTGGAACAATTTACCAAGGGTTGTGGTGGATTCTCCATCACTGACAATTTTGAAATCAAGGTTGGATGTTTTTTCTAAAAATATATATGCTCCAGGAATTATTTTGAGGAAGTTCTATGGCATGTATTAGAGGGGGTCTGACTAGAGTAACATAAAGGTCCTTTCTGGGCTTAGAATCTGTGGGGGGAAAAAAAACTATAACTGCCTTGTCTTCACTAGTATTTTTACTTTAGCAACATTTGTGTTAATATGTATTAAGACCACCACCTATTTCTCTAGTGAAGAGAATGTCTGTATGTGTTTCTGTTCAGAACTCTGAAAGGAGCTAGGTGATTCCTTAATAAGTGATCCTATAAAGAATCCCTATTTGCCAGAGTAGATTTCATATTAAGTGGAAGCAGTGTACAAAGTTAGGGAAATTTGGTTTATATTTGATTTTCATACTTTGATGGCCTAAATTTAATGTATTAACAATTTAAATTCTCACGCTGACTGAATCTGTGGTTATTTTCTTTAACACTATAAATGCAATTTTGAAAGTAGTGCTATGTTCAGTAGGTTTGCTGTTCTCGCTTACACTCAGATATTCTCTCTAGAGTATAATCTATGGTACCTCAAGAGTTCAAAAGTTAGTCATCCGGGAAGGAAAAAAAAGACAGTGTGGAGAAGTGTGCTAACCATAATTAAAAGTGAAACAGTTCCTAGCAGGTTTAAAATTGAATTAAGAAAACCTTAGGGCCATGTAAACTCCTGCTTGTATGTATGTTTTTTCTTACTATGAAATAATGGCAGTTGGAAAAAAATCAAACCGAAAGACCAATTGCCCCCACCAATCTCTGGTGAGTTCAGACCCAATCCCTTTGATCTTAAAACAAGGAAAAATCAATCAGGTTCTTAAAAAGAAAGATTTTAATTAAAGAAAGAAAAGGTAAAAATTATCTGTAAAATCAGGATGGAAAATGCTTTACAGGGTACTCAGATTCATATAGATTAGAGGGACCCCCCCCAGCCTGAGATTCAAAGTTACAGCAAACAGAGGTAAAAATCCTTCCAGCAAAAAGACACCTTTACAAGTTAAGAAAACAAACACATAAGACTAATCCGCCTTGCCTGACTATTACTTACAATTTTGAAACATGAGAGACTGATTCAGAAAGATTTAGAGAGCCTGGAATGATGTCTCATCCCTCTCAGTCCTGAGAGCAAACAACGAACAAAACAAAAAGCACAAACAAAGACTTCCCTCCACCAAGATTTGAAAGTATCTTGTCCCCCTATTGGTCCTCTGGTCAGGTGTCAGCCAGGTTTACTGAGCTTCTTAACCCTTTACAGGTAAGAGACATTAACCCTTAACCATCTGTTTATGACACCAATTTTCTAGGTGCTTTATATAATGTATTCACACTATTACTTTCCACTGTAATTCAGGATTCCAGAATATAAGTGGCAAATTAAGCATTATTTTATGTAGCTCCTAGTCGATGGGAAGCACTTTTTCACATATCTGTTTTGTATTTTTTGTTGTTGCAAATGATACTAGAATGTAGGGTCACAATAAAATAGCTTGATATTCAGTGTGTCATAGAGCAATTACTTGTCTACATGTATTTATTCTTTACATTCAAAATATACACACCAGGTTTAGCCGTTGTTTGTGTCCAGATCCCCATCTGATTTCACCTTCTGCATATATGTGGTTGACATCACTAAACATGGTGCTGTGATTTACTATGAAGCAGACGCCTGAGGTCAGCCACTGGTTCTACACTGCTTCCTTGGCATTACATCCCTTCAGCTTCTCCAGCCCATGTTCTGAGCATCCCCTAGTACCTCTTTATGCTAGGTTAAGGAAGCACCTCCTATAGAAACTCACCTGCACTTCCCAAAACATGGGATGAAATACTGGCCCCACTGAAGTCAATGGGAGTTGTGCCATGGACTTCCCTGGGGTCAGGAATTCACCCGTGGTCTTCTCAGGCCTCCTGCTTCTAAACCGTGTTACCAATGTTAGAGCTACAGCCCAGGAAAGAAACAATATGAAGACAATAACTTGATAGTTTTCCTCAGATTCATGCACAGCCCTCAACTGACCTCCTTTCCTCCATCTCATCATCCTGCTTTTCTGGAACCCTAATGAGGGCTCCCTGTGGGGTTAGGATTAATGACCAGTCTCCTCGCTCCTGTTGTTCATACGTTACTATGAAAATATTACACTATAGGCTATATTACCCTTTTCTACTGAGCCCTTCAAGTTTGGGGATCCTCACTTGAGAGACTCTAGGGACAACCATAACCAGAAAAAGCCCTTGTCAGGGACTGTGTCTGGAGAAGGTGGTGGAATAGTGATACCCAGTGCCCTGGAGAAAGCTGAGACATCTGCATTGAAGGCTCTGAGCTTCCTGCAGATCCTTGTAGGTTTGCTCACCCGGCTATGTACCACAGCTATTTCCAGGGCAGTGGGTGACCTGGCACTGAATGAAAAGAGAGGTAGTGGCTTGGCAGAGTAGAATGGGAGAGTCATTCCAGGCACAGTGGATGGTCTGAAAATAGAGACAGTTGTGGGAGAGCACAAAGGGAGGTCTAGAACACCAACCTGTGATAAGGCTGTAACATTAGATTTGAACATTACTGAAAAATGTCAGTTTCTTTGCAAACATATCCTCTTATTGTATGAAGCTGAACATTTGTACCAATCCTAAAGTTTACCTAAGATCAGTGTTGCAGTTCCTTCAGTACATACATTCCTGGTATAAAAATTGTGTTTACCAGTCAGCCAATAAAAAAAGTCATTGTTTTCCATGCTTAAACCATCTGGGGTTGTTTCTGTTTATAGATATATGGGAATGACTGAGGTTTGTTTTCCTATTGTACATTAAAGGATAGTACTGCTTCCACAAATGTCATACGGTAAACATATTAGGGAGATGTTTATTTTGCCTTAGTGGCACTCTATTGCCTAGTTCTGCCAGAGTGTTATTTTAAAGTGCTGAAATTGTCTTACAACAAAAGAAATTTCAAAGCTTTTCCACATATACTTTTCCTAAGAGAAGCTGCAACTATTTCTATTATAGAAAAAGATTGGGTATTGAATGTATTCATGATTTACACTTTTATTTGTAAACACTTGGGAGAGTAATAAATAATAATCAAAAATGTACTGTAACAATGCAACTTAACAGAAGGAGTTGGTATATTGCCTCTGCACAAAGGGGAAATGAAAATAGTAGGAAGAGGCTAGACATATACATCCAAACATAAAATAGCTAGATATGCCACAGTGAAAAATATCATGTTGTTTTTAAGCATTCACACTGTGCTCAGTGCTACAAAAATAAAGGTTTTCATTTACAGTATTTATAGAATGAACATAAAGTAGTGACCCTTCAAATAATGATGTCAGGGGAGTAATATCTAAGGACATTTCTTGTTTCTTCGGGATGTGATTTCTTCCTTTCTCAAGAGATTTCATTTTGCAGGATTTTAGGCAATTGTGCTGGTTGTGGTTCTTCGACCATGTGGCATCCACTTTGGCTTCTTCACAATTTGCATCAAGGTATTGTACACAATTATTTACAGACAAAAATTGCTTACATAGAGCTGTAACAGCTCTTCAGTTTAATATATGCTGCATACTCTAACACCATGGTATTTAAGCACATATGATAAGCACAGTTGTCTTAGGGTTTAACCATATGGTTGGGAGCCCAGAGTCCGGTAACCTTTTGACAATAATATTTTAATAGAGTGCCACTATGAATGTGATCATAAATAAAATGCTGTAAATTGAAGGTGGAGCATTATATTACTCCTAGGGAATTCTATGCCAAAGCATTAAAAAATCTGTGCACAATATTTTAAAATTCTGCATATTTTGTGAAAATAATGTAATATAATATAATCACACCTGTTTCAATTATTTTGGTAATTTATTTCAAAATACCTGTCAACAAGTATGTCTAACAATACAGACAACAAACATTCATGAAATGCTTTTTGACAGATAGATTCCCCACTAGGCATATTAATACAGAACTTATAGTTCAAATGAATTATTACTCAAATACAGAAACATATTGCACTCATCCCACACGAGCAGTGAAAAGGCTTGGGGGAGAGGTAATGGAAGAGCTGAGGGAGAGGGAAGTAATTACAAGGGAGAAGCCTGGTAGTGAACCTGGAGGGTAGTTGTGTATAGGTGGGAGAGGTATGGAACAGGGTTGTGTGTGTTTTTGTTTTTTTTTTTGTGAGGGGGAGTGTTAGAGAGTTGGGGGATCCTCCCCCATGCAGACCCTGGCTGACCCCTAGCCTCTATCATTCAGTCAGGCACCTCTGCCTCCACCTCCATGTGGCCCTGCATACACCCCATCCCCATGTGACCCTGCACCCCCACTCAGCCACCCCCCCACCTGTCCCCATGTGTCCCTGTAGCCCCACTTCCATTCAGCACCCACCTCAGACTGTCTCCCTACTTGCCTTTCTGAATCCCAGTCTGTGAGCCCTCAGCAGTCCCATGTGCCCCCATGCCATCTATTTCCCCCCCCACACACACACACACACATCCCATGCCTCCTTACCAGGCACTGTGAGGAATGCAGCCTCTTCCTTCTCCCTGGCTGGCTGCTCCCGACTAGGAGCAGCTGCCCTCTGTTCTGATGCCACAGCAACCCCTAATGGGCAAAAGTTGTAACTTCAGCACCTCTCCAGAAGAATGTATTTTCTGCAGAGGAAAAATAGATTCTGTGGGGGACATGTATTCTGCCCATGTGCAGTGACACAGAATTCCCCTAGGAGTATTAAATACTAGGATACATATTTTGATAAATATTTAGGACTAGTCACCTCTGCCCTAACCACTGGATTATGGGATTTTCTGATGTGAGTCTCCCTCAAACTCTATTAAAATTCCACTTTAACTGAATAATATTTAATTGGGCCAGAGAAAGTTAAAATGACTATAGCCTAATGGTTAGGGCTAACCACTGGGCTAAATATTATAAGGGAGATCATTGTCTTCCTCCTCCCCCAAGTTGTGTGGGGATTTAGTCAGCCTCAGATCAGACCCTGCAGTTAAGCAGCCCAATGCCTATCTTTCCCCAGTTTATGGATCAGTAAAGAGACAGGTCCCAAACTCAAAGAGAAAGGTGTGGTTTAGCACACACTTCTCACTGACACCACTTATTAGATATGGAAAAGAGGCCAAGTTTTGGATGGCGTGTAACATAGCCTTTTACCCCCTCAAGTTGGTCCCTCCAGCCATAGGATTAAGCATAGCAGGGCAGCAGGACTACTCTTTAGTGAAACTAAACCATCACCTTTCACCACCAGTAAAAGTATTTATGAATCATTATCTTATCAAAAGAAGTTCTTTAAATCAAAGTTTCTAGACACTTATGGAATTAACTAAAGCCATCAAAGTCATTGAATCATATCTACTGTACTACAAACAGCATATTAATCTGCTGAAAGATAAATCTGAGCAGCAAGTTCATTTTGCCTAGATGTACACTGCACTTTTAATAAAGAGCTGACCCATTTTCAGGACTGTCTTTTCATTATGGTAGAACTGAAAGCAAAGGCCTTGGAAAGTGGTTAGAAAAGCATGGTGTAATCACCAAGATACCATTATCCTGTCCCTAGCAGCCATTAGATGTAAGCTTCCTAAAGCTAGAACAGCATATTACTCATTTACTGTTACCTGAGCTGTGTAAAGAAGATTGAAATCTGGGCTATTAATGATCTTTTCATTCTGTTTGGGAGATTCTTTCTAAGAGATCGTGTGTAGCACAGATGCTGGCTGTCTACATTACCTGCAGACATATAATAAATTGTAGAGCTGGAGTGTCACCTATTTTAGATGAAATGAAGCTGAAAAACTCCCATCTCTGTCTGAGAGCAGTTCTAAGGAGACAATTGTATTCTAGTAATCCAGATGCAACTTTGAGAGAAAATTGTTTTTTTGTAATATTTGCTTAAAGTAGCAAGTGATCTACATTACTAGGTAACTTAAATGAATTATTAATTGAAATTAAATAGAATTTCTTTTTACTGATTTATGGACTGAATAATATCCCACAGCTAAACAAATCATGTATTCAAAACAAGAGTATCTGGCTGGTATTCTCCTGTTTTCTTTTGCTATGTCAGATGTGTTTTAAAAATGGTTCAACTTTCATGGACAGCAAGGGGTCAAAATACCTTCTAGCCAGCCACTAAAGGTAGCTGCTTAAAGCATTATGGTATCAGGGCCACTGAGTCCAACCTCCAATCTACAGGGCTCTTAGAAGCCAATGTGTTCTAGCCCACTGGTTCTCAAAGAGATAGGCCTACCCCAGAGGTCTTTCTGGGGGTATGTCAACTCATGTAGATATTTGCATCGTTTTCCAACAGGCTACGTAAAAAGCACTTCTGAAATCAGTACAAACTAAAATTTCATACAGACAATGACTTGTCTATACTGCTTTATATACTATACACTTAAGTGTAAGTACAATATTTATATTCCAATTTATTTATTGGATAATTATATGGTAAAGTAAGTAATTTTTCAGTAATAGTGTTGTGTGACAGTTTTGTATTTTAAGTGAGGTGAAACTTGTGGGGTATGCAAGACAAATCAGACTCCTGAAAGGGGTACAGCAGTCTGGAAAGGCTGAGAGCTACTATTCGGGTGCAGGGGGCAGTGCACAGAGCCTCCTTGGCTGACTCTGCAGCTCCCATTGGTCACGGTTCCCGGCCAATGGGAGCTGCGGAGCCCGCCCTCAGGGCAGGGGCAGCGCACCAAGCCTTCCTGGCTGCCCATATGTCTAGGGGCTGCAGGGACCTGGCTGCCACTTCCCATGAGCCACAGTAAGTGCTGCCAGGACTCCCACACCCCAAACCCTCTGCCTCAGCCTGGAGACCTCTCTTGCACCCAAACTCCCTCCTGGAGCCTGCACCTCCCCCAACATCCCCTCATCTCCAGCCCCACCCCAGAATTCACACCTCCAGCGAGAGCCCTCACCCCCCCAAACACACCCCAACCCCCTGCCCCAGCCCAGAGCCTTCCCTGCACCCTGAATCCCTCAGTTCTGGCCCAACCCCAGAGCCCACACTCCCAGACCATACCCCTCCCTGCACCCCAACCTCCTGCCCCAGCCTGGATCCCTCTCCCACACCTCAAAACCCTCATCCCTGGCCCCATCCCAGAGCCTGCATCCCCATTCAGAGCCCTCTCCCCTCTGCCATACCCCAACCCCGCCCTACTCAAGCAGATGAGTGAAGGTGGAGGAGAGCAAGCAATGGAGGGAGGGGGATGGAGTGAGTTGGGGCAGGGCCTCAGAGAAGGGATGGGACAGGGCAGGGCAGGGCAGGGCTGTTCAGTTTTGTGCAATTAGAAAGTTGGCAATTCTAGAATGCGCATCTCCTCATGCTGCCTCCTCAACCTCTTCGGAAAATGAAGCATGCAATGAGAGAGGGGAGCTTCATGAGTGTACTGTTTTCCTGAAGTTTCTTTGGGGTTAGAAGAAAGTGATTATTTCTATGCTTCATCATCATGACAGGTAGCATAATACATTGCCTCCTCCACGTCTTCTGCATCAAGTTCTGAAGCATAGCTGAAGGGGGTTTTTTAACTTTCAAAAAAGTGGTATTTACACAGAAAACTAAGTTAACTTTTGCACTGATTTTCACTTGTTTTTTTTTAATGTAATAAACTGGTAAATTCCCAGGATTTTTAAAGATAGATCCTGAAAACAAAGGGCCTTACCCATAGGCCATGACAGGAAAGCCAAAAATCTGCCTTTAATACACTACAGCAAATTCTTTAAATCTGTCACTCACTGTGATAGCTGAGTGCCTTGCCCATTTAGAGAGAGGACCGTTTCAATCACTGCATTCCCTAGTCCTTGGGTATTTCTGTATTTATTTTTCTTTTTGTTTGACATCAAGCTGCCTTATTTTTATGCCTCAACACAGCAAAAGCAGAAAAGGAGTTAAACTCCTTTATGCTAAACTCATAGGCCAGGCTCAGAGCAGTTTGATCTGAGGCTTTCCAAACATTCTAGAAAACTTGAAATGGTGTTATCATATTCTCCAGAAAATGTATACTGCCTCCAAGTAGACAAATTGTAACCTCATTGGAAAGGTCAGATTTCAGCTTTTTATTTCCTGTCTTTAAAGGAACTACTGGAATAAAGGCCTTCCTTTTGTCTTGCAGAGACATCAGATGTGTACCGAAAATGGTATTGTTTTCTATTTATTGAAGTGAGCAGAACACTCTGGTTGCCTGGCCAAAATTCCCTTTCCGAACAATGAAGTTCTAGTGTCCAAAGCAGGTGCATGAGCTACTTGATGGTTACAGCATGTATTAACACTATTTAATTCATTAAGTATAAAGTGCTTTTTGACAAGCTGCGTAAGAAAAGGAACTCTAGAAAGAAACTCATTTATGAAGCGACCCTTTCACTCAGAACAAACCCAAATTGTTTTATGGGCTGTTTGTTGTTTCTGGGGGAAAGTTACTCAGGACTATTAGCAAACTTAGTTTACCAGCTTTACTTAATCAGACTTTCAAGAGGTTGCCCAGTTGTAATTGCACACCGGATGATCTAGACTTCAAACAGCTAAATCCCTCCTTGGTTAGCTATATTTGTGATACATCACATGATTTCCTTTTGTTTGCTTCAGACAACAAGTTACTACTGAGTTAGAAATGGTTTTCATAACTACTATCCTACCTGTCCTGATGAAGAAGCATAGAAATGGTCACTTTCTTCTAACACCGAAAACACTTAAGGAAACCAGTACACCAGTGAAGCTCCGCGCTCTCAGTGCACATTTCATTGTAGTGTTTTTGCCTAAAACCTAGTTCCACTACCTGGCTTCCTACAACAGAGTTAAAGAAATAGCTCACAGCACAGTCAGTCAGTAATTATGTATAAAGAGTCCTACCTATCCTCTCCTGGAGCCTATTGAGTTATGCAAATATTTTACGTCCAACAGGAAAGCATTTCCCCAATAACTATTGCACAGTAGCCAAAGGGGCTGTGTGGGGTAGGAGATGGCTTAGTGGTCTAAGTTTATGTCTGTTATGCAGAGATTCTCTGGAATATTCCACTCCTGATGAGGTTGATTCAGTCTTTCATTTTTCTTAAGCAAATTAAAACAGAAAGTTATTGAATTTCTTTGAGGGATCTGTTGATAGAATGAACATGACTGTCAATAGAAAGATAAGGCAGGTGAAGTAATCTTTTTTTATTGGACTGCTACCAGAAAGAGAAATTTCCCAGAGTCCATTTGGTTTCCCTACTTCCAGTTTGAAGAAGCAAGAGTCACTCCACCATTGGAAACTGCAGGTCACATGGTATTTCACCACTGAAAGTAGGTGAAAGGTCAGATGAGGTAATCATAACTGAGGTAAAAAATGGCAGTGAACACAAGTGAAATGTTTGTAATGTTGGCATGCATTCAAAAAATGAGTTAATGTTGGCATGTGTTTAGGAATGTTTGGTACTGAGCATGTGCAGTAGGAAAGTAGGCCAAATGTCAAATAAGAGTGTAAACATCTGAACTGTAGGTTAAAGGTTATGAAAATAGTAAACAATGATTGAAAGATAATGGTCAGGAAGTGATGGACAATGACTGGAGGACAAAAATCCTAAGACTAAAAATAGATAGTAGAAAAGAACTGACAGCTAGCACAGTATAAAAGGCAGGTGATTAAGAAGGTTGAGAGAGAAGCTAGGAGTCAGAAGTCAGGAGCTGAAAGAGTGAGAGAGAAAGAAGGAAGAGCAGGCAGATAGCTGACCTCGCCACAAGGATCTCTAGATGAGTAAAGCTGACAGTGGTGGAGAAAACAAGGAGCAGCAGCAAACAACTCAGTGGAATCAAGGTACAGAGTAAGCCTGCCAACTTTAATTATAGAAGAGTATAGCATAATGTAGTAGTGAGTATGTGTATGCCTGGGTTAATAAAGATGTATGAGTGTATATTAATTGTAAAAAAAAGTTAAATACACTCCACGTGTATATAGAACTGCTGTCAGTGATCTGAGACAGACTTGTCGAAGTGGGGTGAGGGGGTGCAATTCAGCTTAAAAAAAAAAACTCTTCTACCTGACCAGGTGAAACTACTTTTATCAACAAACAAGGCATATAGCTCATCAGAAACCCCTGTATTTATTGGCTTGGCAGACTAGTATCTGCAATGCACTATTTGAGATGGTTAGTTAAGCCTTTGAAAAGAAGCTAATTAAAGTTTGTATCCTCAAAAGGCCATTTCTTAGGCTAGGTCTACACTACAGAACAATGACAATATAACTACATTACTCAGTGGTATGAAAGGTACTAGTCTTTGAGAGGAGGACAAAAACTGAGCACATGTATAGTCTGCATGGATATTAAGCTTCCTTGGCCAAAGTTTTGTCTTGTGCTGTGGACTAGCAGTCTGCCTCCCTCCAGCACAAGATAACTACACCTCTAACCCGATATAACACGGTCCTCGGGAGCCAAAAAAATCTTACCATGTTATAGGTGAAACTGCATTATATCGAACTTGCTTTGACCTTGAGCATTTCTGTTGTTAATAGTCAGCAAATCATTTCTGTTAGAACTAACACGGTGTATGCAGTAAATAAATCTGTTCTACGATAGTTAAAGTGTATCTCCTTTCTTTAATTACAACAATTATCTTATAAGCTTACTTAAAAGATACAGTGTATTAACACAGGTACTAAACACTGCTAAATGCAACCATGTGGGCTAGGTTTCATCATACATCAATCTTTGGTCTGGGTGTAATGCTTAGGAAAATACAAAATTCACATAAAATATCAGAGAACGCTTTTAATTATACATCCTTACAAATTATTGTAAAAAAGGATTTTGGTATTTTAGCAAATAGGAGCATGGACCACTTTGTCACTTAGCCAACTGTGTTATACGTAGATTAAGTAATATGAACTGTTAACTATTAAATATTGTAGTTTGTAAACATCTTGGAAATGGGAGTTTTTACTTATAGAAAAGGTTAAAATGAAGTTTAAAAAAGGTAAAGTAATCAAGTTTTAGAGACATTGATAAAATGGTAAATACCTTTTTTTTTTTTTTTTTGGTGTGCAAAATGTTTTCTTATTTAAGATGCACCCCTTAAAAATTATTTTTAAAAAACTTGTTGCTTCATTCTACTGCAACCCTTATTCTTTGCCAGGTCAGTTATGGATTTGAATTGCATTATTTGCAGTCTATCCACATCCTGGCTTTCTAGCCACTTAAGATCAATCTCTAACCCTACAACCACATCAGCAGCTTTAGGCAGTGGCTCCAAGGGTTCTTCATCACTGTCCTCAGGGTTAGACATTTTCTGAGGCACCAGGTGGTTGACGGGCAACATTATGAATTATATCTACATCTGTAAGTCGTTCATAGGTTGGACACATAGCATCCACCTCCATCTACTCTTGAACATTAGCTATCCCACTTTGAGCCATAAGTTCCTTGGAGACTTGTTCTGCCTCCATGGCCTTTTCTTCTGTAAAGCCTTCTAAGTTCTCATCTTCTTCCTCATCTTGGTTGTCGCTTTCAGTGACAAAAGCACTTTTGAGACCACGATGCCAACATTTCTGTATCATTGACAGTGATTCCTAGCCAGGCTGTCTCACCTAAGTTAAATACATCCAGCAAATTCAATTTCTTGAGGACAACAGTAGCATAACAGATGTAATCAATAATTTTCTTTACTAAGGCTTTACAATAGTTCATTTTAAATGTGGCTAAAATGCCTTGATCGAGGGGTTGTATTTTGGACATTGTGTTCTTAGGAAGGTAGCTCACCTTTATCTTCCTGTCTTTTCTGGTTAAGGTCTCAACCGGGGGCTGCGGACAGTTGTCAAGTAGGAGCAATGCCTTTGGCTCCAGGTTTTGTCTTTGTAGGTGGTTCCGGACAGCTGGTACAAAATATTTATTAAACCATTCCTCAAAAATATCCAATGTCATCCAGGCATTTTTTTGAATGGTGATAAATTAATAAAAATGAATCCATGTTCTTATGGTGGAAAGCTGTAGGTGACCTGGATTTGCCTATGCACAGAAGTTTAAGTTTATGTGAACCGGTTTTATTCACGCAGAAAAGTATTGTCACTCTTATCGCCTTAAAACCTTCGGTCTTTTTTGTTCTTCAGTCCTAGAAGCAAGTGTTCTATTCGGAAGCATACGGTAACATAAGCTGGTTTCATCAGCATTATAGATTTTGCTCCAGAGTATAGCCGCACTCAGTAATGATCTCTTGTAACTTTAGCAGATATTAGTCGCAAGCTTTTATATCTGTGGAGCGCGTCTCTCCTGAAATTGTGACTTGCCAAGTGCCATAAAGTTTTTTAAAATGATTAAGCCATCTACTGCGAGCTTTCAATTCGTTACCTTGATGTACGGAAGTGTCCTTGCCCAAGCATCTAAAGTCGAGATCCTTCTTCAATTTCTCCACTTGTTTCCTTATAATGTCACCAGAAATTGGCATGCTGTCGGAACATTCTTGGGTAAACCACATAAATACTGCTCTATCTAGTTGGTTATCCTGGGCAGTTTTTAGTGCCTCCTTTCCAGGCCTTCACTTTCATCCAGTTCAACTAGCATCGATCGTAATTTTCCTCATCTTTGATCCACCCTCTTAATGTTGATTCCCCCACTCCTAGTTCTTTTGAGACCTTCGCTTGGCTCATTCCTGATTTCAGTCTGTCCAAAGCTTCAAATTTTTCTTTGACTGTCCATACCTTTCATTTCCATGGCTGTGAACTACTTGGCATCACGCCAATGGTATTTTAATATTAATGCTAACAATTTTTTTAATTGTTTAGAAAATGTCAGTGCAGAGTTACGTTTCCAAAAATACAACTAGTGAGACAATTTAAGCTTATTCTATACTGCACACAATTTAGAAACGAGATTAAAATAGGCAGGAGAGATGAGAACGCCTAATGAGACCACAGGCAGGCAACATACGTTTACCCCTGCCATCTAACTGTTGCACACTTGTTCCACCACTTTGATACATGCACATTTGTACAGACAATGTACTGTATGTGTGTAATTTGATACACGTTTTAAGAACCAAGGTGCCAACCATGGATGGTTTTGTAACAACTTTAAACTGGCAAGGTGGCAGCAGGTTTGTCAATGATGAAGTTAGACTGAACTCTCCTTTTTGATAAATTAGTCAGGGTTATAAATACAAAGACCATTTTTATTATAACAGCTGTTGAAAATTAGCTACCACCTCGTAAGTTGTTTTGCTGTCCACAAAACGAATTTAAACTTTCAGTGGTTTTAAACTATCAATGGATTTAAACGGTCAACGTTATAACTTTAATTAAGACTTGCAGATAAGACTGCTTTTTATGCGATGAAGATCAGAGTGAAAGTTTAAAAATGCTGTAAATGCGTTCGGCTTTCTGTTTCAACTTTCGATCCAAGGCAGGCCTGTAAAAATATACATACTGAATATGTACACAGTAATCATTAAATGTACAAACTGGGATTAAACAGAATAAAAGTATGTTGTATATAAGACAGAAAACCATTTTTGCTTTACCGCGTTATATCTGAATGTGTGTTGTATCGGATCCTGTTATACCGGGGTAGAGGTGTATATTGGAGTGATGCTCTGCATGTAAATAGTTTGTGAACCACTACACAGGCATCAATTGAGACTGAAATAGAATAACAACATTACAAGAGTTTTTAGGAGGGATGGGAACAAAGTAACCAGTAAGTAGAATGTAACAGTGTGGACACTACTTTATTTAAAATAATGAATTTTCTAAAGTGATAAAGTCTAAAACAAGACTTCTAATAAATTCAGTGAAATGCTGTCTTAAACTGAGCATTCCAGAATCTGGATATACCTGTAGATTTCCACCACTGCATTAATACAGATATGATTCAAATAGAAGGCAAAAGTTTCATCTTTCATTGCCTAGGACACTTATTATTTGTAAGTTTTATGTGTGGAAGAAATAGGTAGCTAAAATTTGTCCATTTTGGATTTACAGACCTCAAAATAATTTTTATTGGATTGTAGGGAACATAAGGAGCTCACATTATATTGCTAATAGAATCAGAAAATTGCATTTCTCTGCAACCAAGTCTTGTTGTTTAATAAACTAAATCAAATCCTCCAAGACATGCTGACCAAAATCCAGATGCTGCCTAAAATTGATGGACTGGGACAGTTTTGTTGTGAGCTACTCTTTGTCTCAGGCTATCAGCCTTAGTGGCCATGCTGTAAATGAATTACTTTGGTCAATGTGACCAGCACTGGAGAGGTCAAGGAGAGGTGAAGAGATCATGTACATACTGTAATTCACCTTCCCTTGAAAATCAGCTGGCTTAGCTACAGTGTGTGCATTTTGGTAAAATACCTGGTACCTTTTTCCCCAAATAGGAACAAACTAGTGACTGAAAATGAATTATATTCTGCAGACCACATCTGATCTGCTTATTGATGGCTCATACTCCCTCTATCAGTTGTATCTTGTGTAAGTAAAGTTGGGAGACCCTTAATTATGTAAGAGGTGTGGTTTTTTTTTTTTTTTAACATATTGTCCTATATTTGGTAATTATGACATTCTGATTGTACAAAGCGTTGCACAGAAAAAGCTAGGAAAGTTTTGTTAAACAGGTTTATGTGTTATGAAGTGGTAAGCAAGAAATTAGGAGCTACATTGTAGGATTGTTCTTTGGCAGAGTAATGAAAGAAATTACATGGCTCAAAATTAAGCCAACTCAAAACTGTTTTCATAAAGAAAAAAATTAGTCAAGCTGCTGTGATATTATCCCAGCCATATCAGACTAGTGGTTGAAAGACTAACAATGCTGACTAAATGCACCTTCTTTATATTTCCAGTAGATGGCAGGTACAGTACTTCAAACTTTTAAACCTAACAAAATTTTCAATTTACTCCTATTTTGTAAATACCTTATGCTTTAATCTAAGAATAAGTCTTGTTTATAACTCTGCCATCTCTAAAAAGGGGGTGTTTTATATTTAATGTGGTATACAGACAGCTGTAGCAAAAGAATTATATCTTTACCAGAGAAAGTTTGAGGTGTAATTTATTAAAAATTGAAAAACAGACGTGATGAAGTTATTAAAATGTTGAGGGCTTAATAGAAAGCCCATTGAAGTCATTAGAAAGACTCCCATGAATGGAGCTGGGCTTTTGTTCAAAATGGGATTGACCTAAAGCACATCTGATTTTAAAAGGTAAGATTAGGATGAGAATTTTTTTATCAGTTTGAAGCAACTTTTGTTTAATAATCTGCTATTTATATACAATTGCAACTGGGGCCTGGGGAAAGGAGCTGTGAAGGCTGACTAATCTAACTCCAACAGACTGACATATAAAAGACCCAAACTTTTAGTACCAGGTTTGTCTGTACATACACAAACACCACATTATATATTTTACAAAAATCACATTAAAATATTAAGTTTGAAGAGTCAGCCAGTAGAGTGAGGAATGCCAAAATTAAGACTGTCTGTACAATATTAATGCAGTTCCCTTGTGCATATGCATTATGATACAGCCTTTAATTACATAATAACATACTATTTTTTTTCCTGCATCATGCAGTGGATAGATGGTGCAGCTATTTTATTTTATCTTTGTTGTTAAGTGTGTGACTTCATACCTTGTTGACTGCACACTACTCAAATCCTGCTCTGAAAACAGTTATTCATTTCTTCACAGGTTTTTCCTGTGGTGCTCATCACTATAGTGTCTGCATGCTTCAAAAGCATTAGTCTATCTTTTCACCTCACAGGGGAAGTGTGGTGGTGGTATCCCCATATTAAAGAAAGGGACCTGAGACACAGAGAGTAAAGTCAAGAGTATCCACAAGCTTTCGTTGTCCAACCTGACACACTTCCGAGCTAACTTTTCAGAGTATTTAGCATTATATAATACCTGCTGTTTTAGAGCACTTTCTATGTTTAAAGCACAGCTCCCATTCATTTCAGTTGAAGCTATGCACATTCAGCATAACTGCAAGTCAGGCCCCAGGGTCTCAAACTAATTTTCTCGTTGTCTGGGTACACACAGTTAGTGACCACCTCTGAAAAGTTGGTTTAAGTGATTTACTTAAGGTATAGGCTTTCAAACAGAGGGGTATTAAACTTTCTAGGGGGACATGACCATGGGCACCTAAGAGGGGTAGAGAGAAGGCAAAGAGCTATTGCCCCCAACTTCTTAAGACAGGGCTGCACTCAGGAAATTTAACCATGAGACATCCTTTCTCTTTCAGTAACCTCCTGCCTTATTGACTATATACCTCCATATGTCTGCAACAAATAAAAACTGGCGTCCTAGAGACTGCAGCCATCTTTCAATACACAACATTGATTCATCCCTAGAGTAGGCCCATCCTGTGCACTGAGTGAAGCAGGGAGCCTGTGAAAAAAAGCAGTTTGTGGTTGTAATAGGGGGGCGCTCAGCTCTTGAGCCCCTCCAGCTGCTGCATGCTACTCCTGTAGTCCTTTTCTCACTCCAGCACCCCCAGTAGATTATCAGCTTCAGGTGGCTAGTCATCAGTGGCTCAGCCCTCCAATAGGGTGTCAGTCAAAATGAACTCCTTCCAGCAAGAGTCCAACAGAACTGTCTATCTGCCCTCACCAGAGTCTTCAGCCTCAGCTCTGAGCCCTTTATATTCAGCCTTTCACTGAGGCTTCTGAAAAGCCTTGTCCCCTCCTCAGTATTTACACCACTTCATTGGTGGGGGAACCCAGGCCCAGCCACTACTTGAGGACTCAGGGGTGGCAGAAGTTTCCTGAAAGCAGGGACAATGGTGCCCAAACCATGGCCCTGCCCCCTCATGCTACCTCTTCCCCCTGCCCCCACTTTCTCTTCTCTGCCCCCTCTCCTCCACTCACCCTTATGGCTGGTAAAAAGAGGGCGGCCATGGCCAACCCTTTCCAACCCCCTTGCTTCAGGTTCTAAGCTAGCTAACTATAAACAGAAGCTGTATACTGCTCACTTCAATTTACTGAAGTTGCTCATTCAGACTCAATCTCCCACCCCTCCACTCCAGCCCCTCCTCTCTGGCTCCTTGGCCCAGTCTCTCTGCTCACCCAGTCCCAGTAATTCCCCTACACTCCATCCAAACTCTTTTCCACCCCTGTTCCCCTACCTTGGTTCACTGTCAGTCTTCTTGTCCACCCAGTCCCAACCTCTCCAGTTCTACTAGTTCATTAACCGATCTCAGTATTCCTTCCCAGATAGCTGACTCCCAGTCCCACACTGTTCCTCACCAGCTCCAAGGCCCAGCCTTCCCACTCAACCTGTCCCAAACTTCCTTCCCGGTGGCCCCTCAGACTCCTTGCCAGCCAGTTCCAATTTCCCCTCCCTTACCAGGCTCCCATTCCCTTCCAGTTTCCAACTCAACCAGTCCCAGCCTGCCCTGTCCCCTGGCTCCCAGGTCATTGCCAGACATTCAGTCTCCTCCCAGCCTCCTTTCCAAAATAGTCCCAGTCTTCATCTCTACAACTCTGTCACAGTTTTTCTCCCCACCTCAAGTCTCAGTCGCACCACATTCCTTGTCCCAATTTACTCCTTTCCTTCCCTTCTGTTCAGGCTTTTGTCCCCTCTGCATTTGAATGAGACAACTTCCTCCTCCACATCACCTGTGTGCCAGCAGTAGTGGTCATTAAGCATGCATGAGAAACAGGCTCCTTGGTCTCATTTCTGGTGCCCAGTCCCACTCTGGTGGGTCTGGAGCTGCTAGGAGAAACCATTACAAGGGAAGGTGTGTGAACAGCCTGGTGAGTGCTGAGGGGCTTGAGCATGCTCAGCGAAGAGGGAATCTTAGAGATTTAGCGGCTAAAATTTAAACAAGTTTCTAATGAGCATATGCAAACTGATTTTTTCAGAGACTTAACTTGACCAAATTTGGGTAAATTACACAGGAACAGCAAAAAGTACATTCCTGCCACTAGGCCACCCTTCTGCCAAGATACACTCCCTGCTCCAAAGCGTGGGGACATTGAAGCATTTCAAAGAAAATGTCTCAAGAATTGTTTTAACATGGGCAAAACATTTTTCCCTAGTCTTGTTCAGAAATGGCTGAATCGTGGTGGCTAAAAATTTCCATAAAGTGTCAGGTATGAGAAATTTCATCCTCCCCATTCAGACTCTGCAAGTGTTTTAGAGCCATGTGACACAGCCACATCATGATGCATGGTAGATATGAACACTGCACTGGCAGGGTAAGGTGCCCATATATACTGAGGATGCTATTATCAGGTGTTGGGAATTGTGGATGGGTCTTCCCCACCAGTCTTGCATCCAGTATGTAATTAATTTTAAAAAGATGTGCATGTCGCTTATCAACTTGCTCAGGCTGCAGCTGATAAAATGAAACAGGATAAAGATCGTTACAACCAGAATGTACAATACTGTGATCTGTATGTGGGTGATAGTACTCTTATCAGGAATCTTCAGCACCCCAGAAAACAAATTTTCAAATGGCTGGGTTTCACCGCCCTATGTTGTAGAAATTCAAATAGTGGGCTACCTACCCACTAAAGCCTGAAGAGAATGGCAGCCTATTAAAGACCTTACACCAAAACTATTTAATTCCTCTAGGACAATATGTCATAATGGATGCTCCATTGGTTACTGAGCCTACCCTGTTGCTAAATCTTGCCAGAGGAGAGTCCTGATTCTTGAGAGTTTCTCTTCTGATGTAGATGGTATTAATCCTGTTCCTGACCCTATTATTCTGATGGATGCACTTGGTTCTCTTATTCTGAGGAGGTGTACTCTGACTATATTGTGACAGTTTGCCACCCCCTCCCCCAGGGTACCACTGAGCTGCCTGTTCCACAAGCCAGGCTCCCTTACAGTGTCCTGCTGAGCCAGGCCCTCAAGCCTCCCACACCACACAGAAGTAGGGGCACACCCAGCTGCAGAAAGACAGATGCTAAAAATCAGCTCTGCCTGGGAAATCTCAGCTCAGGAACTGCCTAGCATTTAAGTGCACACTCCCTCTGGAGTGTAAACCCAGAGTTGTATTGTCTTCTGCTGCACAGAGCATTGCACAGCAAAAGCTCATAACATTTGCTCCCTTGAGGTGGAGGAAGATCTTCACAGCTTTTTGCTCCCCAGTTATGAATTCCCCATACTGGTTTTAGAGAAAACAAAAACAAGTTTATTAGCTACAAAAGACAGATTAAGTGATTACAAGGGTTAGGAAACAGATCAAAGCAGCTTACCTAGCAAATGAAACAGACACCCAAACGAAGCTTAATACACTAGAGAAGCTGGTTACAAGTAGTAATTTCTCTGTTGCTTTATGATAGATTGCAGATATTCTTGAAGACAAGCTGCTCTTGCTTGCAGCTTAAAAGTCTAGGCATCTCTTTTGCAGGCCAGACACCTTCCCACCCTGGGCTCAGTTCTTCTCCTCCCCCACCCCCTTCTCCAGCCCCGCCCCCCCCCACCCCCACCCCGATTAAGTCACTCCCTGGTCTTCAATAAGGTTTACATATGGTGAGAGCCCTTTGTTTTCCAGTGTGGAAAATACTGATATTCTATCATGGAGTCCAGTACCAGGTGATGTGATCACATGACCCTGCAGTGTCAAAGCAGCCATGAGTCTGAGGTAGTTTGTGGCATCCCAGGAAAGTGGGAGATTAGAATCTTAAAAGACCTATTGTTCTTCCTAAAGGCCCAAAACTGATTGCATTCTGTCTGGTGGATGTTCTCTAGGTGTAAACCCACTTGTAATTGATACATAGTCAATATTCCTAACTTCAGATATGGAAATGATACATGCATACAAATAGGATAATCTTTATTCAGTAAATCAACCTTTCCAATGATCTCACAAGACCCATCTTGCATAAAATACATGGGTAGTGTATGAGTAATAATCCTATTAATATTTCTTTGAAGATATGGGGCATAGTATCATATGTTTGTATCCTGGACCCTCAGATATGCCTCTTGAGTCTGTTATATTGTCACTTGAACCACACCAACTTGAAAGTTCAGCTAAAAACCTCCTTTAAAGACTGAGGCATCCTCACTTTTACTTGAGCAAGATGTTTCCAGACTGTCTTGCATGGGCACATTTGAACATCTTGTAGGCAGGGACAGCTCACTTAGTTGATCTGGTAAGGTAGTTCAAGGCAACAAGGGGCAGAGTGATTCTGAGTTGGATCATTCCAAGTGCACAACCCCAGTGAAGATGAGAATTGTTAGAGCCAGAGGTCAGTAATCCTGGATCATGATTAGACAATAAGACCACTTAATCTCTTCTCAGATTCAGGAAAAACCCTGTAGTATCTTCCCTATCCCCCTTTCCTGGAAAGCACTTTTCCAAACAAAAGTAGTGGTTACTCACACTGCCTTCCTTGCATGCCAACCTCAACCAGTTCTGATCACAGCCTTTTCCCTGTTGGTCCTCTACTGAAACTTACTGGGTTTTGGGGGTGAGGGAGGGCTTGGCCTTCTCACAATACCAGAAGAAAAGCAAAGGGCTGAAGAGGACTCGGTATCTGAGACTGATAGGTCCCCAGGACCCAATGGGAAGATGCTAGCACTCCAAGCCAGTCAGATTGACAGGTGGGGAAGGGTGAGAGAATCAAGAGCTCAGGGCCCTTCCTCCATGTGAGCTAGGGCAGTGAGGGAAGAGCCAGGAAAAGTGTAGGAGCCCAGAGTCAAAGCAGCAGCCTAGAACCAGGGGAGATGGAGCAGCAGAGACCAACCATGCCAACAGTAAGCCAGGCGGGAGCTACTGTAGGGAAACCATGGGCCCAGAGCCAGGTCTGCCATGCAGCAAATAAACTGGAATAGAGTGTGGTGAGCAGCTAGAGAGCTCGATGGGGATCCTGGGCAGAGAGGGCCCAATGGAGGGAGACAGTGCTAGACAAGAGGGCCTTGAAGGCTGGACCTGGAGAGAGGGGGGGAATGCAAACCTGACGGGGGGGCCAAATACTGGGGGAGAAGGGTCCTGCTACCTAGAGCCCTAGGATATGTAGCCACCACCAGAGCAGATATTCATATTAATACCTGTAGTATTACTGCAGTGCATCCAGGTCCTGGGAAGGAGGGCTGGCATATGTAAGGAAGAGACTGAATTTTCTTTAGTTCCAGAGACTATTGTTTAGTGCCCCCAGTACAGGGTTCCTTTCTCCCCCCGCCCCCAGTTGCTGTTTAATAAGTTGTGTGTGGTTTAAATTCAACCTAGTGATCAGGGGGTCAGGAAAATGGCTGGTGAGGAGAGAATGCCAGAGTGGGGATGCCCCTGTCCTGCATGAGCTATGTCAAAATCCTTAATGTCCCCATTAAATAAACCAGAAGAAAGAAAAAAAATAGTTAACATAATACATTGCAATAAGTAGTGCATTTATCTATGGTAACATTCAATGCAGGATAAAGTATAGACCTACTAGAAGCCTGAGATGAGCACCGCCTTGAAAAACACTTGTCCCTATCTTTAGAGGCTCTCCAGGTTTAGACCTATGTGATCCAGTCACCACAATGTATAGTAGGTGTATATACATCATTGGTGACTCCAGCTGTGTATGTTGGCTTCAGAAGGGGTCTGGTCTTTTGCAAGAACCTCCTTAAGAACTGCACAATCTCTTCTTTTTCGTAGGAGGCACTGACACTCCATTAGACTCTGCATTCTGCACAGGATTACTACTTGGAGGAGGGGAATTATCTGTAGCAGTGTTCCCTGCCTACACCAGGAGATGCAGGTGGACTACTGAGGGGGTCCAAATCCTTCCTAGAACTCTGATATTAAGTGGCATCCACACTCAGGGGTGGGACAACTGGTGGTAGTGTAAGAGTTGGGTAAGTTTCATTTACCATAAACTGTATATATTGATTGAAGTGCCCCCTACAGACTTAAAGTGGCAGTGATTTTCCATTAATCTCAGTCTGTTATAGCCTGTTTTTCTAAATTGTTAAGTAAAGATTTGTTATATCTAATAGAGTGTGTTGTTTGTATGAGTTTACAATTGATACTTTGGGGCTAAACCTAATGCATAGATTAGCTTCAGGACCCACCAAATTGAAGGCACAGCCAAGATTAATTTACTTTACAATTAAGAGGATTCAGCTCTATCCAGCATCACCACTGCGATACTCAGGATCTCCTTTACTGTTGACTACATCAGGTGTCCTGGCACATAGGTGAGAGTTGCTGCTCCCATGTCATTGGGAAGGAAAGAGGGGTTACATATGCCTCAGTTTATCTGCTTGATATTCTTCTGGCTAACTGTATGATGTTAAATCAAAAAAGGCTGTAAAAGGAGGAACATTCAGGGAAGGAAACAATGACTGAGATAAGGTGTGTCCAGGGAGAATACCAAAGGTCCTTAAGAGAACAATAGGTGACCAATCACTGAGAAATACCTAGCTGCCTGTTGCCAGCCAGGTTAACAGGTCCACTTTTACAAGGCCAGAGCTCAAGATCAGAGGAACAAGGAGAGGTGAGCAGGCAGCTGCTGCTCAGAAAGGTGCTGCTAGAGGGAAACAGCAGAAGTAGAGTCTGCCTATCCTTGCCTAGAAATAGGCAGAACCTAGAGCAAGGTCAGGCAGAGGCTCTGTTGAATGCATTTGAGGCATCTCAGTTGACCTTAGCTTTCAGAGAGGTGATAAGCTTGGGTTATTTTTACCCTCTGCTTGCTGTCTATTTTTGGATGAATGGACAATCAGCTGCTTGGAAGGAGCTGTTTGGAGTCACTTTAATTAGCTGCTGGTCACAGTCACCTGCAAAGAAGCATCTTCTAGGAACCAAGAGCAGATGTGCTGTCCTGTTGTGCTGGAAACAGGAGGCTGCAACCTCAGGAGCCAGTCAGAGAGGTAGAACTTCAGGGTTCTATTCAGCGATCAGAACAAATCACCTGAGGGACTGTGGGGTATAATGCACTGCTCACCCTGTAACTCTGACAGAATAGTGGGAATAAAGGGTCATAACTTCCTTAGTTGGGCTGAAGCCAAAAAAGAAGGGACTCTGGGAGCGAAAATTATTGTGAATCTATAGAATGAGAGAGTAAGACACCAGGACTGTGAAACAAAGAAGTAAGCACTAGAGTTGCTAAAAGGTGGATTTCCATCCCATAGGAAATTCCAATATTTCAAAATGTTCTTTGGCCCCAAATCATGATGAAAATATCAAAATTTACTATTTATCTGAAATAGTTTTGAAAACATCAAAATAACTTAATGAAATGTTTAATGACAATCTTATGATTTTAATTTTATTAGCGTATATAAATATTAAAAGGAGAATCAAAGTGATAGTTGGAATGAAATCAAGAAAAATCAAAAGAAAATGAAATGTGAAAGTTGCAACGAAATATTCATTTCTTTTAATCATTTTGAAATTTGCTCCTTAGTAAGTTGTTGAAATTGACACATCTCTGTGAAATGTTTTGTTTGACTAAACATTTTCCAACACAAGTGTTCTGTAGGAAAAAACCTAACTATGAGTTTTAAGTTCTTAAGCTAACTTTTAGAGTCATGCATAGTATTTTTCATTCAAGTAAATGGGCTAGACAACGGAGATGAGAGACGAGTAGTATGTGAAGCACCAAAGTTGAGAGCAAGAAGAGAAACAGATTTTACAGTTATCCTGTGTGATGTCTCTTCTTGGCCAACACTCCAAGGACTGAACCAGGGACCTCCTGAGTTAAAAGCATGACCTCCTCTAGCTTGCACTAACCAGTCCAAGTTTCCATACCTGCTGAATATAACAAACCATATGTTCTAATCATATCAATGATTAGATGATTGTACAGAGAATACACTTATAAAGTTTGCAGATACCAAGCTGGGAGAGGTTGCAAGTACTTTGGAGGATAGGATTAAAATTCAAAAGGATCTGGAGAAATGGTCTGAAGTTAATAGGATGAAATTCGATATGGACAAATGTAAAGTACTCCACTTAGGAAGGAACAATCAGTTGCAAACATACAAAATGGGGAATGACTGCCTAGGAAGGAGTACTGCAGAAAAGGATCTGGGGGTCATAGTGGACCATAAGCTAAATATGAGTCAGTGTAACACTGTTGCAAAAAAGCAAACATCATTCTGTGATGTATTAGCAGGTGTCTTACTTACAATACTTGAGTAGTTCTTCCACTCTACTACAGGACAATTAGGCCTCAACTGGAGTACTGTGTCCAGTTTTGGGTGCTACATTTCAGAAAAGATGGAGAAATTGGAGTAAATCCAGAGAAGAGCAACAAAAATTAAAGGTCTAGAAAACATGACCTATGAGGAAAGATTGAAAAAAAATTGTTTGTTTAGTCTGGAAAAGAGAAAACGGAGGGGACATGACATATTTCAGTACATAAAAGGTTGTTACAAGGAGGGAGGAAAATTGTTCTTAACCTCTGAGGATAGGGCAAGAAGCAATAGGCCAATTGCAGCAAGAGGTTTAGTTTGGACATTACGAAAAACTTCCCAACTGTAGGGTGGTTAAACACTGGAATAAATTGCCTAGGGAGGTTGTGGAATCTCCATCACTGGAGATTTAAGAGCAGGTTTGACAAACACCTGTCAGGAATGGTCTAGATAATACAGATGCTCCCTGACTTATGTAAGCATTCCATTCCAGAATGCCTTGCATAACTCAAATTTTGTATAAGTCTGGAACATATACCCAACCATTACGCAAAAAAATGCTACAACTTTCTAGCTTATAGAACTTTCTGTAAGTGAGGATTTGCATAAATTGGGTTTGTGTAATCTGGGGAGCATCTGTACCTAGTCCTACCATGAGTGCAGGAGACTGGACTAGATGACCTCTTTAGGTCCCTTCCAGTCCTATGATTCTGCAGATTGGCATAGAGAAGGATTTGCTACACACATTCATCAGTGTACTTGCATTGCCGTTGGATTGGAAAAGGACGGACAAGAATAAGGCACTCTACAAAGAAGTGGACTTGCTGAAGCATTGTGGTAAGAGAGACAGCTAAAATAAAACATTAGGGATTTAACAAGGGATTTTAACAAGCATGACAATTTGCAAAAACTGCTAAGACTTTCACAGCTTCAGGAATCTCCATGAATCACCGAAGGCATTTCTCATGAAGCCAACATAAATTAGTAAAATGATTAATTGACTATTAAGGGCATGAGGAACCAAAGATCTGACTATGAGATGCATGAGAAACAAGTCAAACTCATGTGGTACAGATAGAACAAGTCTGACAAATTTAAAGACTGTACTAAAAAAAGATAATTCAGTTTATGGAGACTAGAGAAAAACCTGCTGGCTATGCAATAGGCTTAGTTCCCTGGAATCTAATTAACTAATCTGGCACTAACATCATTAGTCAAAAGGGTGACATGTAATTAACTCTAGACTCTTCAGAGACAAGAAGTGTGAGAATGATTTTCCTGACATTCTAGTGACCTGAGATTGTAAATGCAGGGTATTTCCTTAATGTTAGAGACGGGATTGTAACAAAAGAGCAATGGATGACAAAAATTGAAACTTAGAGAATTGAGAACAAGTGTTAATCACATGAAAAAGATTCTGTAGTTTGAGACAGAGGGAAGAGATTTTTGATAGTAGGATGAAGAAAGGAATATGTGCATTTTTATACAACTATGTAATGGAAAGGACATTTGACTCAATCACCACACCAGGATGAATCCATCACCATAGAAGCAGTCTAGAAAAACATTCCTGCGGAGATGGAATGTAGCTGACTCTTGTGGAACATGCATTGGTTTGACTGCCCCATCCCATGCAAGGAAAAACCACCCCAGGGAAGTAGATGCTCCTGATAGGAAGGGTCTGGGAACAGCAGAGTCTGATTTTTTTTCCATGGAAGGAGAAGTGAAAAAGACATTGAATTCTTGCTTCTGTAATATACTATTACCTTAGGGGAGCTTTTTTTTTTTTTAAAAAAATATGTGTTTACATTAGAAATTTAGATCCCATCTCCACTGGAATGCTCTGACTAAGGAAAACAAATTACAATCTGCAAATTTTGACTATAGCTAACCTCTGTAAACTTGTTTCCCCTTATGGTGGCCCTCACCACCACTCTCCAATCCCTCTACCTTTTGCTACTTCCAGTGGCTGTGTCTCATCTTAACTGAGATCCTGGCCTGATCCTGTAATAAGGTCTGCTATCAGACCTGTGTGCACAGTATAGTCCCAAGGAGGGAGATAGTGTGGGAATGTGTCCAACTGGATGTTTCTGATACCTTTACTGTTTGCTGATTAGTTAACAAAAACAGTTTTTACATTTCAGTGTTAATAACCCATTGTGATGGGGCAGTTCACACTTCAGACCTATTGTTTCAAGCTAAGTGCAGTCAGGAAGATATCACTGCATCAGTTGTCATTTAGATCATGTTGTCAAGTCTACTTTTACCACCATGAGGGCTAGATGTTCCCCCTTCCCCTTAATGAAAGCTGAAATTCTAGAGGATAATTTTGCAATTAGGCTGAATGCTGTGGCTGGGGAAATACAGAAACAAGGCCCTGAGGTTAAGAGGAGTTTTGCCAGGGTAATCACTGCTACATAAATATCCCCCCAAAAGTTTAGAAGAAAAATGGAAAGTTCTTATGACTTCACACACACACACACCCATCCACTCCCCCACAGCAGTGTATTTGTAAGTGTTACTAGGCATTAAATGTTAATATTTGAATTGGGAACTTAGTATGCATTTAAAATGAGTTAATGCCATGGGAAAATTCCAATACCAATTATTTTGATTATGGGTTAATAGACATTAGACTAAAAAGAATTAAATAAACACCAGTACAGGTAATGTTCAAGTCCTATGATACTTGTGTAACTGAAAGAAAACAAGTATGAGTTTAAAGAGATTCTTCCCCCCCGCCCCCGAATGAGCAGGCAAGAGTATGATAAAGAGTTAGAATAAAGAGTTTATTGCCCAAGTTCTTCCTGTGGAATAGAGCAAGCCCATACTATTGATAAAGATCTGCAACTGGCTCTCCTTTATTTTCATTTCTTTGAGGGCTTGTCTATGCTTAAAATGCTGCAACAGTGGAAGTGTACCACTGCAGCACTTCAATGAAGACATGACCTACACCAATGGGAGAGGGTCTCTCAAAGGGGTGGTAGCTAGGTTGGCAGGAGAATTCAACCATAGATCTAGCACTGCCTACACTGGCCATCAGGCTAGTTCAGTTCAATGGTGTTGCTCAGGGGTTTGGATTTTTCTCACCTATGAGCCATGCAATTACCCAGATTTATTTTCTTAGTGTAGACCAGGCCTTAATTCCTAGCCACCACCTCCCACAAAGTAAAAACTATCATATTACTTTGAGGATTTCGGGACAAAGCAGGCCAAACAGGCAACTGTTAATCGGGGCACCTGGCAGATTGTGTAGTTACTCACTCAGTACATCTTCCAATGGTTAGTTCTCTATAAATTAACTGCTTCCTGAAAGCAATTAAATTTAAAGTAGAACAATAGTATTAGTGCTTCCCTGAGCAGCTTACTGCATGGTCTTTGCAATGTATACATTAAAGTAGACAAGTTCCAGCTGCTCACAGGGATAAAGGCTTCTGAGAGTTCATTTTTACCAAAATTAAACCTGTACAAACAGATGCTAAGTTTCAGCAATACTGTGTAGCCACTGATGAAGATTTTAGAGACTTGCTTAAATGAAAACTCCTGTTTGCAAATAAAGAATGGTTACAACATATCACAGCCATCAGTACTTACTTGTTGAGAAGCACAGGTTGAGGCAAAAAACTACTTTTTATAGGAAGCCTTCATTTGTGCCTGTGGAATATCTATAAGCAGATCACAGTTTCCTTATATGCCTTTCTTACTGCAAATTTCAGAGTGAATTTTGGCTAATTGTTTTTAAACGATTGATCACAAATGCTCTGTACTTGCAATTTAAGCTTATTTAATAGTGATTGGTCAGATAAGCCACATGTTTTTATTCCCTAATTGTATGAATGCATCATTTCTGGCACAAATATTTTGTCATGTAAATGTATTTGACCTTGAAATTCATTTTCAGCATACATTTGTGTCACTAGAACCAGATCACTTGAATGTTTGTGTAAAGGAAACGATCAGCATGGATATGGGGGAAGTCACTAAAAAAAGTAACATTTATGAAGTATTTTTTGCACTGCTTGCCAACTTATATTAATTAACATTTAGTGCTTTGAACAAATGCCAAGTCTTAATAAAATGAAAAAAAACTTTACAATGGCCCTTTCACTGGTTTTAAGTCAAAAGCAGGAGCAATAGGTTATATCCAGTTAACACTTCAAAAAGTCATTTGCAAAATATTAATAGAATTCCTCTGTTATTTAAAGACAAATACATAGGGGAGTCTTGACTGATATCCTGGGATTCCTTTTCTGCCAAACACACAGTGTGCTATTCTTCAATAGAAGAAGAAAAGCAGTCACAGCCTTTTTTCCCCCTCATGAAACACTGTATTTAAAACAGCAGAACTCTGTCTCCAACAGAATGAACTTCGTGACAAAATTCTGGCAGAAGTGTTGAACATCTATCTTAACGAATGGTAATCTAAGTTTCTCATGAGGCACTTAGAGTGTTGACTGCAGGATTTATAGTTTCTGTTCCATTATAGTAAAGATAAAGATTTAATTTTATCCAATACATCTGAAGATTTAAATACACAAGAGTCAAGAACTTCACAATTATGGTTCTCACAGCAAATGGCATGGAGATCCTTTGCACAGATGTAATAGCTTGTTACTGTATAACACTGTAGCACTTCTGTCTGTGCAATGGAGCTGAATGACAGTTGCTGTGGGAAACATACATTTCCTGACTTTTGCACAGTTCAGCTGTCATCTTTCACTAAAGTAAATATTTGCACGACATGTAACATTTAGCATTGTATTGCTTTTGGGCTTTTAAAAAAGATGTTTTGCATTTGAAAGAATGTATGTGATCTAGCAACCACAGATTCAGCTGAATGAGCTGAAGTATTTATTTAAATACGCTAATAAGCATTGCTTACAAATCTTAGGTTGGATGTCCTATGTATAGAGAAATCCACCAAAGTGTTGCATGCTCAAATTTAAATCTGAAGGCTGTATGAAGAAAAAAAATAGCAGAAAAGCTGCCTGATCACCTGCCTCCATTCTTTCCTCTCCATAACCCCAAAGTACCTCTCGGTCTAGTTTTAGACCAATCAAGTTTATCTTTGCTCACTCTGCAGGTGTAGCATGTTCCTGGACTGTGGGGCTCTGTGTCCATGAAACAAACTGAATGTGCTTGCCTATTCCAATTGGCACTGAATGAGAACTTTATGCTGAGGAACAGCTAGCAAGGATGCATGGATGAAATTAGATCATTCATAGTGGAAGAGTTGTGACACAAGAGTTCACAGGAAAAATGAACTTTTTTGCCTAGACTCAATCACCTAAGTTAGGTCAGAGTTAGAGGCCAATTTTCTCATGATCCTCTGAGTCCAGTGAGGACAGTTACAGTTAATATGGACCCAGCAGGAAATGCCTAACTGTACCATCCCTGATTTTAATATGAAAATTTTCGGATACAAGCCTGCTCTATGCTACATCTTGGATGTGCACATCTCAGTGCATTAAGGGAAAGAGAAAAGTCACATGCATGGTCTGGCTTTTCTAATACTTATAAATTTATTCAGAGATAAAATTTCTTCAAACTTGGCAGCTTTATTGAAGATTGAGAACATGGCTAAGTATTTGTAATGGCCTTTCCAGATTGGTATGAGCACTCAAGTCTAAATCTGAAGCAGCAGTTGGGATCATCCACCCATACACAAATACCATTTAAGGATTTTTGTGTTTGTTTTGTAAGTACACACCGTTTCGCCACATAGGAAGCATGGTGCATTAGTTAGTCTGAGACTGTGCCACTCTGGGTTCAGTTCCCTGTGTGATATTGAGCAAATCAGTTAGGCCTAGATCTATAAATATATGTAGGCACTTAAATCCCAGATGTGCTATTGTGAACCACAAACCCCTGCATGCCTAAACTCACCTAGCACCTACATTTCTGCTGTAAACATTCTCTAGGTACCTATATTTCTTCCTTTGAGTAAATGCACTACTGCCTCAGGCATACCTCTCATGCCTACACCCCAGCATAATCCTCAAACCAGGTGAAAAAGATAGATATTCCTCTCCCTACCCCCACCTTGCCTGTAGGCCCACTCTGGGATGTGTGCACTTAGCATGTATCAGCTGTCTTCCCTCCCCACCCCACCCTCCATTGCTTGTTAGTTCAGGGTCTAGTAGGTTTTGTCTTCTAGATTTCATATTAAACTTACAGTATTTATAATGCCTTCCCTCACATATATAGTACTAGTCTAAGCCGTTAGATCATCTAGTCTGACCTCCTGTACAATATGCACTATAGAATGTCACCCAGTTAATAACCCCTCTGTTGAGCCCAACAACTCGTGATTGACTAAAACATATTCCAGAAAAGCATCCAATCTTAATCTGAAGACTAAGATGTAGAACCCACAATTTCCCTTGGGAGTTCATTTGAATAGGTACTCTCCCGCTCACTGTTAAAGATTTGGGCTTTATTTCTAGTTTGAATCTGTTTGGCTTTAACTTCCATCCACTGATTTGTTATGCTTTTTCTGCTAAACTAGAAAGTTTGTTTGTAGCTGTGCAACAGGATCAGCACTCCACCTCATGTGTGCCGCCTTTTCTCTGGCCAATAGGGCCCGAAAACAGTTCTTTTCATGGGGGAGGGCACCCATTTCTTGCAGATGCCCCTCCCTTTCCTTTCTCTCAGGTGTGAGCCTGCTTTTCTTTTTTTGGTCTCACATGGGGGGGGGGGCACCTGCCTCTCACCAGCACTCCTCCCTCCCCAGGTGCTGGTTCTCTTGGCTGGTCTTTGGCAACTCAGCCCTCTGGCCAAGCCACACATACTGTTCCCCCCTTTCCAAGGTACACAGTTCCAATTTCTTATCACAGTTCTGGTATGGGGCTGCAGCTCTTAGGCTTCTTCCCAGAGGCACTGCCTTCTTCAACCACCCAGCTGGGGCACATCTCAGCACCCACAGCTGATAGTATTTCAGCTGGCCTCAGTCTTCAGCCAGACCAGCAGGGACCATCCAGTACCTTCACTGACCTGGCCAGGTTTTGTGCTCAGTCCCCCTGGGCTTCAGCATACCCATACTGACTTTCAGCTGGTCCTACGGCTCTGCCTGCCAGACAGTCTTCAGCAGCCTTCCCCAGGCTTCAGTCCTATCTGCAGTGAACTCTCCACAATGAGTTGCCTGCAGTACTGCTGCTCTTTCAGCCAGCCAAGCTTCACTCCTCAAGCACCACCCACTAACTGGGCTCCTCTGTGCTGCTGCTTGTCTTATACAGGGCGCTTCTGGCCCCAGATTGGTTGCTCCAACAGCCCCTCTGATTGGTCACTCTTCTGCAACCACTCTAGGCTGTCTGGAGGGACTTGTCTCTGCTCTATTCTGGGGGAAGGTGATGCAGGGCCATGAGGCCTCCAGCTGGGGGCCTCCTGACATAGTCCATCCTGCCAAGAGCTGGTGTATTCTCCCTGTGAAGGTACGTATACACCAGGATAAAGTCACCTCTATTAAATAAACAGATTGAGCTCTTTAAATGTCTCACTGTAAGTTTTATTGTTCCAGCCTTCAAGTAATTTTTGTGGTTCTTCTTTACACTATTTTCAACTGGATGCAATATTCCAGTGTAGTTCTCACCAGTGCCTCCCTACTCCTTTGTTTGTACATTAAAGGATCACCTTGCCACAGCATCATTGTGGGAAGTCATGTTGAGTTGTTTGATCCCTATGTCTTTTTCAGAATCCTGCTTTCCAGGATCCAGTCTCCCATTCTGTAGATATTGCCTGCATTCTTTGTTCCCAGATGTATGATCTTGCATTTGGCTGCATCAACATGCATTTTTGTCTGAATGGGCCCAGTTTACCAAATGATCTGTGTGACTGCTTTATCCTCATCATGATTTATCACATTATCTTTGTGTCATCTAGAGTTTGTATCAGCAATTTTATACTTACTTCCAGATCATAGATAAAAATATTGAATAGTCAGGCCTAGAACTGATCTCTCCAGAACCCCACTAAAAACATGTCATTCATTGACAACTACTTCTTGAGATCGATCAGTTAGCCAGTTCTTAATCCATTTAACATGTGCTTTGATACCATATAGTGCAAGGATATGGGCAGAGCCTAGGATGACTGATATTCTCAGTGTCCCAAAAGGCCATGTAATACTAGAACCAGGGAGTGCTGTGCCGAATAGGTTCCACAGAAGCACTCCCCAAGGGCTCCAGAGTGATAGTACCCTGCAGCCCTCTTGAAGGGTGGCCCAAGAAGTTGTCTGGGCAACAACATGCACGTTTGGCCTGATGCGATGCCAGACATTACCTTGTCTCCTGAACTCTGACCTCTGATCGCAGCCTGACTCTAGCCTGGTACTGCCTCTGATCTCCACTCTCCAACTCCGGCCTGACTCAGACCCTGATTCCTGCCTCTCAGTTCTGATCTCTTACTACCTTTGATCTCCAACCTTGACTCTTGCTTATTGAACCCAGTTCTAGGGAGTCCTCTGACTCCTGCTCACTGATTACCATCCCTGACATGTGAACTCCAGCCCAGCTGTGACTGATAGGCCAGACAGCCTATGCCCAAGTCCCTTACAATCACTGATTAAGTTTGCAGAAGAGACAAATTGGGGGAGTGATAAATAATGAAGAGAATAGGTCACTGAATTGCTTAGTAAAGTGGGTGAAAGCTTTAATACGTGCTTTAAAATGGCTAAATATATACATTGAGGAACATAGGCCATGCTTACAGTCTGGGGGACACTGTCCTGCGAAGTGGCGACTCTGAAAAAGGTTTGGGGGTTGTAGTGTGTAATCAGCTGAACATGAGCACTCAGTGTGATGCTGTGACCAAAAGGACTAGTGTGATCCTGAGATGCATAAACACGGAATCTTGAGTAGGAGTAGAGAAATTATGATATCTCTATATTTGGCACTGCTGTGACTACTGCTGGGGTACTGTATCCAGTTCTGGTACCCACAATTCAAGAAGGATGTTGATAAATTGGAGATGGTTCAGAGAAGAGTCACAACTGTGATTAAACATATCTTATCGTGATAGGCTGAAATAATTCAATCTATTTAACTTAACGAGGAGATTACTGGGTGACTTGATTACTGGGATTAAGTATCTACATGGGGAACAAATATTTAATAATGGGCTCTGCAATCTAGCGGAGAGAGAGAACATGATCGAATGACTGGAAGATGAAGCTAGAAAAGTTCAGACTGTAAACAGTGTACATTTTTAACAATGAGTTATGGAACAATTTTTCTCAATCACTGACGATAGGAAAAAATATCCAATATTAATTTTAAAAAATGGTGTAGGAATTATTTTGGGGAAATTCTTTATGGCCTGTGTTATACAGGAGTCAGACTAGATGATCACAATGGTCCTTTCTGGCCTCAGAATCTATGAATCTTGTTGCTCCTATTGGCATATTTGAATAAGGAAAATACCACCTCATTTTCTGCTCTTAAATTTGAAGTGTGAATTAAATGAAAGCATTATTCAAGGTTCATTCACTTTGTTTTTATTTCCTTGAGCAGTATTCAGTAACAAATTATTTTGTACTGCTGTTGTATTTGCTGCATACAGGAATGGGAGCTTTGATTCCAGTGTGTGTTTAGTCAGTGAGGCGATCCTAAATAAACACGATTCACTCTGTAAGAATGAACACTTTACTTATTTGCATGGAGTATATGGAACAACTCATAATGTATGTCTATGTTGCAGGCTTCCTGCATGCTGTGCCATTCACCTTTCCCCAAATTCCTTTAATCCACACTCAATGCCTTCTAGCTTTCCTAGGCAAATACAGTACCTGAGCTGGTGTGCTCATCTGGGGGTATGGAGCAGAGCGGGTATTGAACTGTGACCTTACCTCCCCATCTACTTGGCAGGGTTGCAAATGTGCAGGTACCTGGGCTTCACTGCCAGTCCCACAATTCCCTGAACTTATATCTTCGTTCCCTTATTCCTATGCACTTCCCACTCGCCCTTTGTGTAGTGGAAACTATCTTGTCCTCTAAAAAAAATCCTGCAAAATACCTTCAAAAGACACGCCTGGGAGCTTAAATTCCTAACTCTGCTAGACACTAAAAATCATGGTCTCAACAGAGACACTAGTTTTATGACTCATAACTGCAGTTTGTAACCTACTAACCCTCTTCTGTCCTATAACTACAGAGATGTTAATTTCCCATTTCATTGTTGGTGGTTTCTTGCAACATTTTAAGCGTAAGTGGTTTACAGTCTGTCCCACCTTTGTATTTATTTGGTTCAGTAGAAGATATTACCTCATCCAACTTGTATTTCTGGAAGCTATCTGGCAGAGGAGTGAAGTTCTGTAACAGCCTTCCAAGGAGAGTAGTAAAGGCAAAAAAAAAAACCCTAACTGGCTTCAAGACTGAGCTTGGTGTGTTTTTTTGTTTGTTTTGTTTTGTGGTGGACATTGTATGATGGGACTGTCTACAATGGCATGTAGCCAGTCTGTGATGGCTAGCAGCAAATATTCCCAACAGCCTGTGATGGGAGACTAGATGAGGAGGACTCTGAGTTATTACAGAGAAGTTTTTCCCAGGTGTCTGGCTCATGGGTCTTGCCCACATGCTCAGGGTCCAACCAATTGCCATATGTGGATTCAGGAAGGAATTTCCCAGCATTCAGATTGGCAGAGACCCTGAGGGTTTTTCACCTTCTGCTGCAGCATGGGTCATTTGCAGGTTTAAACTACAGTAACTCCTCATTTAAAGTTGCCCTGGTTAACGTTGTTTCATTGTTATGTTGTCGATCAGTTAGGAAACATTCTCGTTTAAAGTTGCACAGTGCTCCCTGATAGCACTGTTTGGCAGCTGCCTGCTTTGTCCACTGCTTGCAGAAAGAGCCGCCTGTTGGAGCTAGATGTTGGGGGCTTGGAACCAGGGTGAACCGGCAGCCCCCCTATCAACTCCCCGCTCCTCTAAGTTCCCTGTGCGGCAGCCGCCCAGCAGGCTGTCAATTGCCGGCAGTTTAGCTGGCCCTTCCTGTACTATTGTGCTGCTCCTGTCCTCTGCCTTGGAGCTGCTCCCAGGAGACTCCTGCTTGCTGTGTAAGGTGGTGGTTGAAGAGGGGTGCTAATCTCAGGGTGTCCCCCTGCTCCCTGCTCCTTTACCTCATCCAGAGAGGGGACACGACAGGGTTCAGGACAGAGGGAGCTTGCTGGCAGCAGCTGCTGTCTCAACTTGCAGATCAACTTAAAAAGGCAGTGTACTTAGAGTGGGGTCAGCATACTTAAAGGGGCAATGCAGTCTCTCTCTCTGACACACACACTGTGTGTGTCTCTGTCTCTCTCTGCCATGCTGTATCGCTTCCCTCCATTTGTGGAGTGTGAGGCTACATTAACAACAATGTGTTAACCCTTGAGGGCTCAGCCGAGTGCTAGTTCATCATTTAGCAGTAAGGCATTCCCTGGGAAATAGCTCCCCATCTTCTACCCTCTGACTCCACCACCTCAACCAAGCTACACAATCTTCATTGCTGTGTACAGTATTAAATTGTGTAAAACTTATAGTGTGTGTATGTATATAAAAAATTGACAAAAAAATTTCCCTGGAACCTAACCCTTCCATTTACATTAATTCTTATGGGGAAATTGGTTTCGCTTAACATTGTTTCTCTTAAAGTAGCATTTTTCAGGAACATAACTACAACATTAAGGGAGGAGTTACTGTAGTGTAAATGATGGATTCACTGTAAGTGGAAGTCTTTAAAACATGATTTGAAGACTTCAGTAACTCAGCCAGAGATTATGGCTCTCTTACAGGAATGGGTGGGTGAGATTCTGTGGTCTGCAAGATGCAGGAGGTCAGACTAGATGATTATGATAGTCCCTTCTGACCTTAGTCTGAGTCTGTTTAAATGTTCATTTCCCCCACAGCCTGCACCGTTCTTCCAAATAGCAACCTAATGTGGTGCTAGCTAGCTGGAGGAGCATCCCAGGATTCTAGTTAACATTTGGTGTGAGTATTCCAAGTATCATGATTTTACCTGAAGGTCTAGAACATCCACCAGGATATGGGCTGTCCTGCCTAATGGTTAGACCAGGAGTCAGAAATTGGAGCCAGGGATCATGGCTGAAATCAGAGGGCACACACAAGAGCCAAGTATCAGAACCCCTGAGTCAGAGACCAGGTGCCATAGCCCAGGGTAAGAGCCAAAGTCAAATGTTATGAATTGAAGCCAAGGGTCATGACCAGGTTGCCTGGAGCGATACAAGGCAGGAATAGGGCTGGGAACAAGAAGGCATAGGAGCTATTGCAGCATGAGCAAATGAGCTGGTTGTGGTCAATCCTTCAGCCCTACCTGAACACCAAGGGTTGATCAGAACCAGCTGACAAGCTTTTTGTTTGTTTAAAAAAAACCAAACACATCTTAGCTTACAGTAGGTGCAAATAGTGTTGAAAAAAAAGTGTTAATTAAAATAATTCCTGAACACCTACCTGAAACTAAGGATTGAGCACAACCAACTAACACCTTTTTAAACATCCCTGCCTTTGCCTAAGGTGCTAAGTGGTGTTCAAAAACATATTAAGTACATTAGCTAACACAGTAATCGTAGTGTTGTAGCCATGTTGGTCTCAGGACAATAGAGACAAGGAAGGTGAAGTAATATTTTATTTTTTGATCAACTTCTGTTGGAGAAAGAGACAAACTTTCAATCTTACAGGGAGCTATTCTTTAGGTCTGGGGTTTTCTGAGACCTAAATTGCTCTGTGTAAAATTGAAAGTTAATCTCTCACCAACAGAAGTTGGTCCAATTAAAAAATTCATTTGGTAAACACACTCCATTTTCCTTGTCCATAGATAGCCACTGGGTCAGCAGAATTTGCTCACCTGATAACAGGGCAGGTCAACAGGGGAACCCTGCATCCTTGTGCAGAGTCATAAATCCTGCCACTCTGCTATGATCTGATGTGTGGGAGCCATAGAAGGTTAATGGTGTTTCCAGAGACCTCTGGCTCTGTCATGGTATAAATCCCCACTCTGAACCTTAGCTTCCAAAAGATGGGGTACCAGCATGAATTCCTCTAAGCTCAATTACCAGCTTTGTACTTGTAGCACTTGCCACAACCAGAATTCAAGTTTTTGGGCCCCAGTCTTCCCCCCCACCCTTTTCTGGGTTTTCCCCCCCCCCAACAACCTTTTGGGGGGGCCCCCCCCTTTGGGGACCCCCAAGACCCAGACCCTTTGAGTTACACAAGGACAAATAAACCCTTCTGCCCACCGTACTCTTCCAGGCTTCCCGTCCCTGAGTTGCCCTGGAAAATCACTGTGATTCAAACTCCTTGAATCTTTAAACGAGAGGAAAATTCATCTTCCCCTCCTTCTCTTTCCCTCCGACTCTCTGAGAGAGAAGTCAATCCTGACCAGAGAGAAATTAGCCTCTCTCTCCCCCGCCTCCCTCCTACTTTCTCCCCATACCTGGTGAATCCAGACCCATCCCCTGGGTCTCACACCAGAAAAAAAAAAAAATCACGTTCTAAACAAGAATAAACTTTTAATAGAGAGAAAAACATAAAATTATCTTGTAATTAAGATGAATATGTAACAGGGTCTTTCAGCTATAGACCTGGAATCCTCCCAGCCTAAGTATACAAGTAAATTAAATCTTTCAGCAAAATACAAATTTGAACTTCTTCCACGCCAAAAACATTAGCAACTCCTCCCAGCCAAATACACATTTGCAAAAAGAAACAAACTAAGCCTAACTCGCCTTAATCTACTAGTACTCACTATCTGAACTTATAAGAGCCTGTACTGGAGAGATTGGAGAGAAACCTGGTTGCACATCTGGTCACTCTCAGAACCCAGAGAGAACAACAACCAAATTCTAACAGCACACACAGAAACTTCCCTCCCTCAAGATTTGAAAGTATCCTGTCCCCTGATCGGTCCTCCGGTCAGGTGACAGCCAGGCCTACTGAACTTGTTAACCCTTTACAGTCAAAAGAGATATAAAGTACTTCCGTTCTATTATCTCCTACTATCTGTTTATGACAGGCTCATTTATCAGTTTGTTTCTCCATGCTTAAAATTAGTAAAGTTAGGCTATGTCTACATTAGAGAACTTACAGCAGCACAACTTCACTGATATCACTGTAAGCTCTCTAGTGTAGCTGCTCTAAGCCAATAGGAGAGAGCTCTCCTGTCAACAATTAATCTACTTCTAACAAGCAGCGGTAGCTGTGCCAGTGGGAGAAGCTCTCCTGCTGCCATGGTGTTCTTCACGCCAGCGCTTATGTTGGTGTAACTTATGTTGGTTGGGGGTGGGGCAGTTTATTTGCACCCCTGAGCAACATAAATTATACTGACATAAGTGGTAGTGTAGACATTGCCTAAGAATAATAGATGACTCTTGCTGATGGGTAGTTAGCAGCTGACACCTCTTCCCCCAGACTGTGTGGGAGCACAGGGATAGTAGAACAATAAACTCCACCAACTCCCAAATGTCAAAAACACGCAAAAATTAACTCCACATCAGCCGGGAACTGAACTTGAATTGTATTTGCAGTGTTCTAATCCCTGGCACCAGAACTCTGGTTCTTTATTGAATCTTTACATCATTTTATGTGGAATAGACAGGAGTTCATTGGCACTAACCAAAGAGATATTTGCATTAAGTGATAGAATCACAGTGCAGTGACTGTTTCCTTAGAAAACTTGCTTACATCTATGATTCGGAATCCTTCACACATCATCAAATGTCACTTCTGGCAGAAACACAGCTCCACCATTCCTATCTATTGTGGGCCACTCTTTGCATAGCCTATACAGTATTAAGTCCCATAAATTTTCCCTCTGTGAGTTGTGTTCAGAGGGATTATTTCAATCTGCCCTTTTTGTATGTTCTCCATCTGTCCAGCAGCACGTCTCCCATGGCAGGTACTCTGGTTTCATTCTTAACACATGCCCCAAACAATTCATTCAAATAACTATATAATCATCCCAGTATCAAGTTACAATACTAAATACAGTTGTGCTTGCATACACCTTTTTAACTACATGAAACTCATATTTTTAGCCTTAGAAGTGAAAGGGGAATCTGAATAGAGTGTAGATGAACAAAGTTTGCACATAGGCTGTATTTATATGTATTAATAAATGAATAAATATATGAAAATATATACAAATATACCATATAATGTTTTCAAGATCTGTTATGTTCCAATCTGCTTTCAACTAAAATATGGTACAATCTAATTGTTTTCAGTAAAATATATATACACTAACAGAATCACTATGTACCATATTAAAAAGAAAAATCTGAAAATGTACTGTATATGCTAACTGCTTGCTGAGAATGTACTGCAGGTGAATTGTTAGAATCCCATAACAATCATTTTTGAGGGAGAAACTACTATTATTATTAAGTCTGCCTGTAATACTTAGAAACTGCAGGTCACTTTAGCCCACCATTCTCTAGGACTGGATTACAGTGACATTCATGAGTCTGTATTGTGATATGGTACAATGTAAGAAGTAGGGAATTTGTCAGCATGAGTACTTGATATTGAATAGGCTATTTAGAAATGGTCTGAGAATGGTGTTCAGAAAGTTCTGGACAAATCATATGGGTCTTTACTCCAAAATAAAATGAGTGTTTCATTTTCAGTGCCTTCAGTAGGAGAAGGAGTTGCCCTGATGACTGGGAGATTGCCCAGTGACATTCTGTCACTGAGTTCATGGCATTCATTGAGAATTCTCACTTGGCAGCCTTCATGCATCCCACTCTGTTATCTTCCACTACCACTTCCAATTCGATTAAACTCCAACATACCTTAGAATGAAACTCCACAACATTCTCCCGTGATTACCAAGGCCACTTGGAGGTAGGGTTAGGATTCTTATGGGTAGGGCTTAGACACAGGGTTCCTATGGGTAGGCCATGTGGATTTAGGGTTACGTTCCTAAGGGCAGGGCTCCTCTCCCTAGGTTTAGGGTTCCAATATATAGGCCACTTGGAGTTAGAGATGGGAGTACCAAAGGGTAGGGGTCCTTGCCCTATGGTAAGGGTACCCATGGGTAGGTCTCCCTGTGCTATAGTTACAGTTCCTATGGTTAAGCCACTTGGAGTTAGGATTAGGATCCCTACAGGTAGGCCTCTTGGAGGTAGGGTTAGGGTTCCTGTGGGTAGGACTCCACGGCCTAGGGTTAGTGCTCCTATGGGTACGGCTCCCTGTTTTAGGCATAGGGTTCCTATAGGTAGGCCACTTAGAGTTAGGATTGTGGTTTCTATGGGTATGGCTCTCTGCCTTATGCTTAGGGTTTCTTTGGGTAGGCACCTCAGAGATAGGGTTAGGCTACCTATGGATAGGGCTCTCCCCCTTCCCACACAAGTCTAGGGTTCCTTTGGGTAGGTAATTTGGAGTTAGGTTTAGGATTCCAATGGGCAGGGCTCCCCATCCTAGGGTAGGGTTCCCATAGGTATGAATCCCTGCCCTAGAGTTATGGATCCTAAGGGTAGGGCTCCCTCCCTTACAGTTAGGGTACCTATGGGTAGGCCTCCTCACACTACAGTTAGGGTTCCTATGGTTAAGATACTTGGAGTTAGGATTAGGATCGTGTAAGCCGATCGTGCTGGGGCTCATCCCCCTCAGGCACGGCGGGGAGCCAGGGCGCCCCCCTACACACAGCAGTTCGTGGAGTCCAAACCCCTCGGCAGGGGTTGAGGGAATAAAGGGTCTGTAAACAAGGCAGAGTCCCAGCCCTCCAGCGGGGTGGATAAGCACACAGTCTATAAGCCCAGGCCCTTGGGCAGTGCGGGGCAGTAAATAGTTCAGGCTCAGCTCCTTCAGCAAGGGGCTGAGCAAACACAGTATCCAAGCCCAGTCCCTTGGGCAGGGCGGGGCAGTAAATAGTTCAGGCTCAGCTCCTTCAGCAAGGGGCTGAGCAAACACAGTATCTGAGCCTAGGCCCTTGGGCAGGGCAGGGCAGTCAATAGTTCAGGCTCAGCTCCTTCAGCATGGGGCTGAGTAAACACAGTTCAAACAGTGAGTCTATACAGAAGGCCTCCTCAGGCCAGGGAAAGGGGGAATCTGCCACCCTTCAATGGGTGGCAGGGGGGACGCAGGCCCTCTCGCTCCACTGCGTCCCAACCCGGGGCCCTAGCAGCGGCAAGGGTTCGCTGCAGTCAGTGGGGAATCCTGGCCGCAACACACTGACATTGGTTCAGGGTCCCCTGGAGCCAGACTGGGGTCGGCTACCCCCAGGCCACTTCCAGTTTCCCCCTCTCCAGGTACCTGCCCTCCGTTGGCATTGTCCGGCGGGTCCCAGACCATGGGTTCCTCTGGATACTGGGTGGTGGGATGCTCCGGCAGCTCCTCCAGAGAGCGAGCGCAGGGCAGGTCAGGCCGGTGGTCCTCCGGATACCGGGCACGGGGCAGGTCCAGCCAGCGCTCCTCCAGATACCGGGCATGAGGCAGGTCCGGCCAGCGCTCCTCCGGGTAGTGAGCACAGGGCAGGCTGGGCCCAGTGGGAGCTCAGGCCTCAGCATCTGTCCTCTTCGGCAGCCTGCTGCTAACTGAGCACTGGTGCTGGGCTTTTATACTTCCTGTCCCACCCCTTGACTTCCGGGGGGTGGGGACAGGTGGCGGTGGCTCTGCCCACTGAGGCACCTGTTCTGGCTCGACCCCTCAGGCACGGCGGGGAGCCAGGGTGCCTCCCTACAGATCCCTACAGGTAGGCCACTTGGAGTTAGGGTTTGGGTTCCTGTGGTTAGGACTCCACGGCCTAGGTTTAGGGTTCCTCTGGGTAGGCCAGTTGGATTTAGGAGTATGGTTCCTATGGGTATAGCTCCCTGCCCTAGGCTTAGGGTTCACATCGGGAGGTCACCTGGAGTTAGGGTTGGGGTACCAAAGAATAGGACTCCCTGCTCTAGTTATAGGATTTCTATGGGTAGGGCTCCCCTCGCTAGGGTTAGGGTTCTTATTGGGAGCCAATAGGAGTTGGATTTGGGTTCCTGTGGGTAGGGCTGCCCATCCTAGGACTAGGCCACTTTGTGTTAGGGTGAGGCTTCCAATGTGTAGGCCTCTTCAATTTAAGATTAGGGTTCCTATAGGTAGGTCAGTTGGATTGGGCTTTCTGTGCCTAGGGCTCCTAGGGTTAAGATTCCTGTGGGTACACCACTTGGTGCTAGGGTCAGGGTTCCTATGGGTATTCCTTCCCACCCTAGAGTTCCTATGGGTAGGTCTCTTGGAGTTAGGGTTAGGGTTACAATGGGTAGTGCTCTCAGGCCTAGGATTAGGGTTTTTATGGGTAGGGATCCCTGCCCTAGAGTTATGGTTTCTATATGTAGGTTTCTGTATGTAGGGCTCCCAGACCTAGGGCTAGGGATGCTATGGATTCGCCAATTAGAATTAGGCCACTTGGAGTTAGGATTAGGGTTGGTATGAATGGGCCATCTGGAGTTAGGGTTAGGTTTCCTATGGGTAGGCCACATGAAATTAGGTTTAGGGTTCCTTTGGATAGTGATCCCTGCCCTAAGATTAGGATTCATATGGGTAGCCCATTTGGAGTTAAGTTTAAGGTTCCTGTGGGTAAGGCTTCCTGCCCTAGGGTTAATATTTCTAAGGCTAGGACTCTTGGAGTTAGGGTTAGGGTTCCTATATGCACAACTCTCTGCTCCAGGGTTAGGATTCCTATGGATAGGGGTTCCCGTAGTAGTGTTAGGATCCCTATGCATAGGGCATCCTGCGGTAGGGTTAGGGTTGCTGTAGATAGGCCATTTGGAGTTAGGTTTCAGGTTCTGATGGGTAGGGTTCCCTTCCCTAGGGTTAAGATTTCAATGGGTAGGCCTCTTGTAGATAGGGTTACAGGTCCTTTGGATAGCACTCCCAAAGGTTAGGGTTGCTATGGGAAGGCTATGTGGAGTTAGGTTCAGGGTTCCTATGTATAGGGCTCTCTGACTAAGGGTTAGGATTCCTATGGGTAGGCCAATTAAAATTAGGGTTAGAGTTCGTATGCATAGGCCACTTGGCGTTAGGATTAGGGTTGGTATGGGTGGGCCACTTGGAGTTAGAGTTAAAGTTCCTGTAGGTAGGGCTTCCTGCACTAGGGTTAGGGTTTCTAGGTAGGTCTTCCACCCTAAGCCAAGGTTCTATGGGAAGCGCAATTTGGAATTAGAGTCAGGTCTATGGTGGCATTCCGTGCCCATGTTAGGGTTAAGTTCTAGGGAAAGCCATCTGGATTACGGAATTAGGGGTTCTTTTGGTAGAAACTCCACACCCTAGGCTCCAGACGTTGGTTAGCGGTTTCATGGTACGACATTGGAGGTTGGAGTTACGTCTATGGGGTAGATCCCGCGATAGGGTTAGGATTCCTATGGATAGGGGTTCCCGTAGTAGTGTTAGGATCCCTATGCATAGGGCATCCTGCGGTAGGGTTAGGGTTCCCATGGTTAGGGCTCCCCACTGTAGAGTTAGAGTTCCTGTGGGTAGGGGACCCCGTCCTAGGGTTAGGGTTCCTATGGGTAGGTCAACTAGAGTTAGTGTTCCTATGTGTTGTCAACTTGAAGTTAGGATTATGGTTGGTATGGGTGGGAAACCTGGAGGTAGATTTAAGGTTCCCGTGGGTAGGCCACGTGAAGTTATGTTTAGGATTCCTTTGGGTAGAGATCCCCCCCAAGGTAGGGATTCATATGGGTAGGCCATTTGGAGTTAGATTTTAAGTTGGTGTGGGTAGGGCTCCCTACCCTAGGGTTAATATTTCTATGGCTAGGACACTTGGAGTTAGGGTTAGGTTTCCTACATGCACAGTTCCTCACTCTAGGGTGAGGATTCCTATTGGTAGCAGACCACACCGTAAGGTTAGGGTCCCTTTCTGTGCTAGGGTTACAGTACCTTGGGGTAGAAGGTTAGGTTCCTATGTGTTGGGCTTTCTGCCCTGGGGTTAGAATTCCTATGGATAGGTCACTTGGAGATAGGGTTGCGGTCCCACGGGTAGGGCTCTCCACCCTAGGCTTAGGGGTTCTATGGGTAGGGCTCCCATGGTTAGGGTTAGGATTCCTATGGGTAGGCCACTTGGAGGAATTCTAATCCTAGCTTAGGGAGCCCTACCCATAAAAACCATAACCATAGCTTGGGTAGCCCTATCCATAGGAACCCTAACTCCAACTGAGAGTGCCCTACCAATAGGAACCCTAACCCTAAGGTGGGGAGCCTACTCATATAAACTTTAACACTCACCCTAAGTGGCCTACTCAGAGGAACCATATTAAGTGAGCAGGGAGTCCTACACATAGCAACCCTCACTCTAGGTTAGGGAGACCAAACCATGTGTACAGTAAACCTAAATAGAAGTGGCGTACCCATACAAACCCTAAGTGTGGGCGTGTAGCCCTAAACATGGGAACCCTAACCCTAGCATGTGGAACCCTAGCCATAGGTACCCTAATCTCAAGAGGCCTCAAATAAGAATCCTAACTCTAACTTCAACTGCTCTAGCTGTAGGAACCTGAACCTTTGCACAGGGAGCCCCACCCAAAGGAATCCAAACTCTAACTTCATGTGGCCCACCCACATGAACCCTAACCAAATGGCAGCAAGCCTTAACCATAGAAACCCTAATGCTAATTCCAAGTGGCCTACCCATAGGAACCTTGACACTAATTTCAAATGGCTTACCTATAGGAATTTTGACACTAGGGAGGGGAGTCCTTTCCATAGGAACCCTAACTGCAAGTGGCCCACCCATAAGAATCCTAACCCTAATTCCAAGTGTCCTACACATACGAACCCTGACCATATGGCGGGGAGCCCTACCCATAGGAACCCTAACCATAACTCCAAATGCCCTCTGCATAGGAACCCTAACCCTCAGGTCTGGACCCCTAGCCATAGGAACCCTGACCCTAAATCAAAGTGGTTTACACATAGCAACCCTAAAGCAAAGATGGGGAGCCACACCCATGAGACCCACACAGTGGAGCTCACTCCTAACTCCAAATCACCTACCGATAGGAACCCTAACTCTAGGGTGGGGAGCCGACACATAGGAACCCTGATGCTCATGCCAAGTTACCTACTCATAGGAACCCTAACTCTATAGCAAGGAGACCTATCCATAGGAACCCTAACCCAAATGCCAAGTGGTCTACCCATACGAAACCAAATCCTAGGGTAAGGAGTCTTCCCGTAGGAACCCTAACCCTAACTCTAAATGCCTACCCATAGGAACCCTAATGCTAGGGCAAGAAAGCCCTCCCCAAGGGCTTCCCTATCTTAAAATCCCAGTTAGCCTACCCATAACAACCCTAACCCTAGGGTGAGGAGCACTATCCATAGGAACCCTAACCATAAATCCAAGTGGCCTAGCCATAGGAACCCTAACCCTCGGTGAGGGATGACTACCCATAGGAACCCTAACCCTAGGGCTGGGAGCCCTACCCATAAGAACCCTAACTGTAACTTGAAATGCCCTACCCATAGGAACCATAACTCTAGGGCGGGGAGCCCTCCCATACACTAACACTAACCAAAAGTCTCCTAACCATAGGACCTCTAACCCGAGGTCAGGGAACCCTATCCACAGGAACCCTAATCCTAGGGCAGAAAGCTCTACCCATACCAGCCCTAACCCTAACTCCAAGTGGCTAGCCATGGAAACCCTAACCTTAGGACAGAGAGCCCACCCCATACGAACCCTAACGCTAGGTAGGGGATGCCTACCCATAGGAACCCTAATCATAGGGCTCAGAGCCCTATCCAATGGAACCGTAACCCTAGGTTAGGGAGTCCTGCCCATATGAACTCTATCCCTAACCCTAAGTTGCCCACCAACAGGAACTGTAAGCCTAGGGCAAGGAGTCATACCCATAGGAAGGCTAACCCTAACTGCAACTGTCCTACCTATAAGAACCCTAACACTAATTCCAAGCAACCTACCTATAGGAACCCTAAGCCTAACTCCAAATGGCCTTCCCATAGGAACTGGAGTGGTATGGCGGAGAAACCTTCCCATAGGACCCCTAACTCCAAATGGCCTTCCCATAGGAACCATAGTGCTACAGCAGAGAGACCTTCACATAGGACCCCCTAACCCTAACACAAAGTGGCCTACGCAAAGGAACCCTAACCCAAGGAACATATAGGAATTATAACCCTAACTTCAAGTAGCCTACCCACAAGAACCCTAACGCTAGGGTGAGGAGCCCTGCCCATAGAAACCCTAACCCCAAGTAGCCTTCCTAGAGGAACTGTAGTGCTACAGCAGAGAGACCTTCCCATAGGAACCCTAACACAAAGTGGCCTATCCAAAGGATCCCTAACACAAGGGTATGAAGCCCTATCCAAAAAGAAACCTAACTTCAAGTGGCCTACATGTGGTAACTCTAATCCTAACTCCAAGTGGCCTACCCAAAGGAACCCTAACTCTAGGGAGGAGAGGTCTATCCATAAGAACCCTAAAAATAGGGTGGAGAGCCCTAACGTAAGAACCCTAATCCTAAATCCAAGTTGCCTACCCATAGGAACCCTAACCCTAGATTGGGGAGGCCTACCCATAGGAACCCAACACTAGGGAGGGGATACTTAACCATCGGAACCCTAACCATAGGGCTGGGAGAACCTACCCAATGGAACCATAATCCTAGGGCAGGGAGGCCTACCCATAGGAAGCCTAACTATAGGGCAGAGAGGCCTATCCATAGGAATCCTAATAGTAACTCTAAGTGGCTGACCCAAAGGAATCCTAACCCTAGGGGGCACCCCAACCCATAGGAAACATAGGCCACTTGGAGTACGGGTTATCTGTAGGATCCCTAACCCTAAGGTGGGGAACCCTGCCCATAGGAACCCTAAACATAGGTCAGGGAGCCCTACATATTGTATCCTTAACCGTAAATCCCTGGGTAGGGCTCCCCCTGACAGACCATCATACATATCAGCATCTAGTGCCCATATGAAGGAGGCATGACTAATAAATTCTGCTATTTGTGATCTAGCCGGTTGGCTTGACCCCTTTCATGTGAAATTGTAGTTGGTGCTCTGTACTAGCCATAGGAAAAAAGAAGTGCCTTCAGTACTGCAGGTATCAGCCTGAAATAGCACACTTTTAGGCAACACTGATTGTTTAGTGCTACACCATCAGTGACATATAACTAGTGAGAATGACGCACACCCAACAATGTCAGGGCACCTCTAATATTTGAGTGCATCAAATCAACTATCCTCATTTCAACCCACATCTTATATCACCCAAAAATTACTTTGACAGACATAGATAACTGGTCTATTTTAAAGAAGCACTGCATCACATAAAGCAATGATCTTTATCTCATGCAAAGCAGGGGGATGTATGAAACTTAAAAATTAGTAATTTACTAATTAAATGTTTCCTCTTTCTGTTCATGAATTGCCCATGAACACATACTTCCCCCCCCAAATATATACATTAATAAAAACTCATTAAATAGTTTATGCAAACTTGGATAATGTGTAGATTTTGAGAAAGCTACTCATAAGCAAACAAAGTGTTTTCAGTTGGATGGGTCACATCAAGGATACATATTTGCTAACAAATGTGAACATATCAGTTCTTGTGATTTATCTTTATAAAAAGCAGATTAACAAGTCCAAATTTATTTCAGTATTTTAACCTCACACTGCAAGATATTTTATATTAATCTTCATTGGCCCCTATCCACTTAGAAAGTCTATACAAGCAATAAAAGAAATGTATTACAAAGTTATATATTATAACAAATGTATTACAAATCTAGTAGTTTCCCAGAGAGAAAGATGTTCCAAGGGTGTGTGTGACGAGGTTCAACTGACCGCTGTGGTGCCTCCTGCTGGCTGTCCTGGGAATTAGCTTAGTTCGCCCATGTGCCTTCATCTGTTGAAGCCTTGCTGCCATCACGTCTGCTCCAGGAACTGCGTTGTCCCAAAGAACACAACGTCCTCTTCAGGACACAGCCCTCTGGCTATGTCACACTCTGTTCTTGCTGCTTCTGGGGGAACCATAGTCCACTGTCCAGCCACAACCTCAGTGGCGAGTAGGAGCAATGGGGAGACTCAGACCCACCCACTACTCCAGGTCCCAGCACAAAGACCCAGTAGATGGTAGCCACATGCTACATCCCCTCCAAACAACCCCACAGTCTGTGGGCTACTTCCACGTAGCCTCAGCATCTTTTCCACCCTTGTCTCAAGGCTCCAGCATGTCAGCACTCAGCCATCAGCCGGAGCTCACACTCGCTCCTCTGATCCTGCTCAGCTCTGCTCTGCTCTGTCCAAGGCACTAGCTACCCTCTACCTGCAAGGCAGCCAGTCCTCCTCCTCCTTCCCCAAGCTCCAGGGAATGACTGACCCTGCTCTGCTTTGCCACCTTTCTTATATGGGCCAACCCAGCCCTGATTGGCTGCTCCTCGCAACCTCTCTCTGATTGGCTGCCTCCTGCACAGCTTCCCAAGGGTCCTATTAACCCTTCTGGGGCTAGTGTGGGGCAGACGCTCCATCACAATATGCATTATGCGTATTACTCCCTGTGATGTCCTTTGCTCCTGGAGAACATTGCCTAGAGGTCAGGGCTTAGGCCTTTCAACTTGGAAGGTAAACCTTTGGTAGAGGAGCCCAGATTCCCCACACCACTGGGCTCTGGCAGAGGGCCCTGTGAGGGCAAAACTAGGGTCTGACACCCAGGAGCACATGAAGGCTGCCCTACGTTGGCCACTTGCTACCACTCTGCTATGGTCCAACATTTGCAATCTGTCACAGGAAGTTGTGAAGGGGGTCAGCTCACCATTTGGCACCTCTTCAAGGCCAAGTATGGCATGGTAGCTCTCTCCTTCTTGGGGCAGCAGCTGAGTCCTTTAATGCCTTGGCCCTCCAGTCAGGTCAGTTCCAAGTCTCTCCCTTCCTGGAGTAGTCCATAAACAAAACACAAGGAATCAGCGCAAATAAACTGGGTTAGTAGATGAGAGGGGGGAAATGCCACCCTCTTTGGATACAATAGAAGGAAGTCCTCCCTTCCCTCATGGAGGGACCTTCACGCAGTTGTTGAGAGGAAGAGAGTGTGCCTTCTCTCAGCTCTTTTCTCAGGAGCTGCAAGGTAGCAGTCCTTTCTCTTCCCTGTTCTTCCCACAAGTGAGTTGTTGTGCTCCCTTTTAATGACACCTCCAGTTTGTGCATCTCTTGCAGGTGTGGTGTGGTGTGGCATGGCTGGCTGACCCCAGAACATCTCCTTAACCCCTTGTTGCCATACCCCATCACATTCCCTCCAGCACAAACCTAGTATTAATTTGTTTTTCATTTATAAATCATTACTCTCAAAATGAAAGAAAGTGATGTTGGATTTACTAAACTCTCAGGCTCATGGTCAAACTACAGAATGGGTGAGAGGATGAATTCTGAGAAAATACGTGTCAAGTATCAGGAGGTAGCTCTGTTAGTCTTGTGGCAAATTGCCGGTACTGTTATGCTGGGTCTCACACTCTCTCTTCTTTGGAGAAGGTTCAGGGCGCCATTGCTTGCCTCTGAACCGGTATTTTAATTTACTCCTCTAGTGTCCTTGAGGAGGGGAGTGGAGAGGGAGGGACCTGGGCCCGCCCTCTTCTCCAGGTCCCAACTTGAACTAGCGGTTCCTTCCCCTGGGTTACTTCCCTCTCCTGCCCTTCAGCTTGTGAAGGGGCTTCTTGCCCTCCTTCTACACAAGCCAGGTGCCCATTACCTCAGGTTTCTTTTGGATTTCTCAGCCCACCACAGCACTCCTCCAGACTCGACTCGACTCGACTCGACTCGACTCGACTCGACTCGACTCGACTCGACTCGACTCTCCTCTCCTCTCCTCTCCTTCAAACTGCTCTCTGCTCCAACCAAACCTTCCTGCTCCAACTCCCACACTGTCTGCCTGAAGCAGGGGTTTTTATCACATGACTGACTGCTGGTGCTCTAATTGGCTTCAGGTGCTCTAATTGGCTACAGGTGCTCTAATTGGCTAAGGTGCTCTAGTTAATCTATAGCAAACCTTCCTCCCCTTGCAGGGAATAAGGCTCCCTGCTAACACTCTCTTGCTGCCCTCTGGCCATGCTGTATCACAGTCTGTATCCACAAAAACAACAAGCAATCCAGTGGCACCTTAAAGACTAACAGATTTATTTGGGCATACTTGCTGGGAGACATCCAACCTGCACCATAACATCCCTGAATTTGCCTTCTTCTCCCCCATTCCCTCCAGCCTGTCCCAGTCCCACTCCTGTCTCTACCCAACCCCTGAATCTTTGTCACAGTCACATTCTCATAGTTTACCTAGTCCCAGTCTCCACTTCTCAGGCTTCTCATCCCAGTCATAGTCTCCTTTCCCAGCCACTCCCTCTCCAGGCTCACTGTCCAAGACCCAATCCCACTAGCTACCAGGCCCAGTTTCCCTTCCTGGGCTGTTCCTTCAGCCTCTACTTTAGCTCCTTTTCAGATCTGTCTCTCCTCCTCCTCCTAGCTCCTTGTCCAATCATAGTGTTTCCCCTCTTCCAGACAACTGGCTGCTCCACTTTTCTCACTGGATCCCAGACCCTGCTTAACTAGTCAAACCCTCTCCTTCCTCCTCCAGTTCCTAGTCTTCTTTCATAACCAGTGCCAGTCTCTCCCTCAATCGTCCCAGTTTCACTCCTTGTCCCCAGGGCCCGCTCCAGGGTTTTTGCCACTCCCAACAGATAGTGAGGGACTCGCCGCTGAATTGCTGCTGAAGAGCCGGACGTGCTGCCCCTCTCCATTGGCCGCCCCAAGCACCTGCTTGCTTGGCTGGTGCCTGGAGCCGGCCCTGCTTGTCCCAATTTACTGCTCTCACCCCCCTTGCAACTTTTGTCCCCTCTGCATTTGAATCAAGTAGTTGCCTCCTCTGTGCTGCCTGGATGCCCAATTTTTTTTTTAAGTTCAGCCTGAGGCAGATACCTGGCATGAAAAACTGTAGTGCAATTAAAGTTTGGTAAGGTTATAAGCAACTGAAAACAGGGTCTTGTAATGGGAAGTAGGAGGTGTTGTCAGTCCATCTGAAATCTAGTGTTTATCATTACTGGCAAGTATCAAATAAAAATACAGTAGTGAGGATTTTCAGACATCTCTGTGATAGCTGTAAGTTAAAATCCACAATACACTGCATAGTTAATGTTATTACATAAGATATGACTGCTTTCAACTAAAATGGGGGATTTTGACAAGATTAGAAGCAGTAAAATTTTCAGTGGCTGCAATGATCCTGGAAACAAATAATCCTGGAAAAAGAAGCAATTTAGATGCCGGTAGCCAGACATAGCACATTTTCCGAATTGCAGCAGTTCCAAGAAACTATAATCCATTTTGAATATTTATGCCATAATTGTTTGTTTTCGGATTGTTCCAAAGTTTTTGTTCTGTCCTTATGCTAGATACAGATATTTAAATACCCCTCTTCCCTCCACACGTTACAATTTACTTGGAGAGTGTGATACTAGGAACATATTAAAAGGAATTTCACATCTTGTATTCTTAACTTAATCTTTTATAACACATTTCTGTTGTTGCTCTGCCCTCAGAACCAGCCCTCAGATGAGGGAAGGGTTGCAGAACCAAGAAATGAACAAATTAGGAGGGGACAAAAAAAGAAAAAACAGGGATGAGGTTTTAGGTCATAGGGTCAAAACATGGATCCAGTGAGAGACACTGAGCACTCACTGTCTGAGGAGTGCAAAAAGGCAGTAGATCCTCCCTCCTGCCCATGTGTGTGAACTGACAAAGGACCAGAAAAAGGATCAAGAGTTGCAGAGAACTTCCCACCCTATCCAGCTTCTTTCTCTTGGGCTGATGGATAGCCACTGGGTTAATACCAGGAGGTTGATGAGGAGGTCTTTGGACTTTGTGGGGCCACAGATGGCAAGTGAGTAGAGGAACAAGTGCAAAGAAAAGATGCAGTCTGAACCTCGATAAAAAGTTCTGGAGCATGTGGAAGAGAGGGTGCAAGCTGGCACATTGCACATAGGTAAAAACCAGGTTCACCCTCTTACCAGAAAAGGTGCAGGTGTCGATGGTATCAGTGAACCTTAACATCCAAGTACCCATAGGTGCCAACTTCTCCTGGCGCTGGTGGGTGCTTGAGCCTCCCACTGCCCTGGCCCCGCCCCCTCATACCCCTGTCCTGCCCCCCATTCCAACTCTTCCCCAAAGTCCCTGCCCCAACTCCACCCACTCCCTGTCTCTATTGGACCCCTTCCCCAAATCCCTGCCCCAGCCCCGCCTCTTTCCCTAAGCATGCTGTGTTCTGCTCCCCCCCACCTCACACAAAGCTTGTTATGCAAACATTGGGAGAAGCAGGGACATGAAGGCTGAGGTGGGGAGGCAGGGCAGGGAGCTGCTAGTGGGTGCAGAGCACCAACTGATATTACCAGCAGGCCACAGAACCATGGTTAAACAAAAACTAGCTCACAAGTGACCTCACCATTGCAACATGGCAGTCGAACCATGCTGCAGGACATTTCATGAAGGTGTGCATGGCAGGGAGCACAGAGCAATAGGGTAGAAAAGAATAAAGGGGGCCTAGTTTGCAGTGTCCCAGGTTAGACATTACTACTTTTGATTTCAATATGGAAGGATCAGACTCTTGTAATTTAAGCTCATTTGGGCATGGAACTATGTTATCATCCAAAGAAAAGTGGCAATGAAAGTACATCATCTTATCACGATAGACAAAGATGTTAAGAGATTTTAGATGTTTCTTTTTCATGAGCTATACACTTTAAAAAGCTAGACTGAGAAGAGTGGATGCTTGAAAAACAGAACAAAGCCAGTAGCAGAAATGCAAGCATGGAAGTCATTTTAGTGGATGTGATAACAGCATCTTTGTCACTCCCAACTTTTGTTCTGTTGTAGATGGAGGAGGTTAATGTTCAAGGATAAGCTGCTGCTGTTGTCTCCAGCATTGTCTTGTCAGTTTCCTTCTCCACACTGGGCTACTATTCTGTACAGAACAGTCTTTACAGCTCAGCAGAGGCAAAAATTGAATTGACTGGAAGAATAGCAAAGGAATTATGTTAAATCATTTTCCTCCCTGCCAGTCAATGCATATAAGAGATCCATTCCATACAGGGAAAGAAGAGAGAGGAAATCCCTATTTCCCTGACCACATATATGTGGGGTGGAAGAAAAACAGATGATCTAGCAGCCTTCCATCTCATCCTAGTAAAAACACTGGGGGAATAACAAGGTAAACAAACAATCTGCTCCTGGCTTAAGCAATGAGAAATGAGATTCTCCTGTCACTGAATCTTCCTCAACACAACTGATGCACTATACATTGCTCTGGGGACAAGAAAAGAGCCCTTTCATAATTGGATATACATGTTGAACAGATGAGAGTGTTTCACTGCTGTTTAGTAAAACACTTCTATGAAAATGTGTCATTTCTTTAACAATATATGTCAGGTGTCACCAGGTGGCAATGTTATACATAATTGTCCAAATTATTTTTCGAAGTCTGTTTACACTTAGGGATGTGGAATAAAGGCACTACATGTGTAGCTACATGCTGCAGTGAAAGGCAGACTATGTCCATGCTTTTCACTGTGATGCATATCTACACATGGCAGGGGAAGAGTCTGGATGCTCACTTCTGCCACAGCATTTCACTGAGGTGGGGAAAAGGCTCTGGCAGTGGGGAGACAGGAGGATACTACCCTGCTATACAGCAGCATAGACATGGAAGGCGCTCCTTGACCATGCAGAGAGCTTTGTACAGTACATATGCCAGGGGTTCTGGTGTGTAGGGCACCCTACTCACCAAAGCTATGCCTCACTGTCTATGCTGCTATTTATACTTGTGCTAGTGAGGTGTGCAGTGTATGTACTCTACACTTTGCTATAAAGGCAGATGCACCTTTAGAGTGTCAGCAAAATATTCAGTTTGGGGAAGATATGCTTTATGGTGGTGTTAATTTTATTGTGTAAAAGCACCAAAGAATCCTGTGGCACCTTATAAACTAACAGATGTTTTGGAGCATGAGCTTTCGTGGGTGAACACCCACTTTGCACATCCACATCTGATGAAGTGGGTGTTCACCCACGAAAGCTCATGCTCCAAAACATCTGTTAGTCTATAAGGTGCCACAGGATTCGTTGCTGCTTTTACAGATCCAGACTAACATGGCTACCCCTCTGAATTTTATTATGCTGAATGCTGGGTGAAGGACTGTTTGAGCAGGAGTTTATTCTCTGTGTTGATCTATGATTGGAATAAATTCTTGAGGATGAGGTGATTCTTGGGATCCAGGTATTAAGCTGAGTTTCCTGAAAGTATTACCTGCTTGCTGTTTGTGACCATCTCTGTTCTAAGACTGGTGTATATGTCTAAATATGTCTGAATAAAATAACCTTGCTTTGCGTTACTGAATTTTCCTCCACTGGGAAGCTGTCCTGCAAGGGCCCAGCCATCTGTCACTGATTGGCAGGGGAAAGAAGTAGAGTTTTTGTTTTGTTTTTAAGGCCTCTGCAGAAACAGGCTCCTGCCAGCTAGAAGAGAGCAAGATATACTGGGCAGCTGTTATTTGCCAAATAGCCCCACTAGAACTAGGACACTCTGCCAAATTAAGAGGGCTAGCACCAGAAATGCATGGCTTCCATAAAAGTGAAACTCTGAAGCAGGGAGAATTAATAGTGACCAGGAAACTGCTAGGGAAGATGTTGGGTCTGCTATCACATATGGTTTTAAAAGTTGAATCATGGGATACTGTTTGAAGCAGCTAACCCAGATATGATATTGAGGCCTCTAGGAATTACTGTAAAACAAGTATCAAGGATATGTGACATCACTAGAACCTGGTGGATCAAAAAGATTCAAGGATGGACAGTTTCTAGGCAACTGATATAGTGTCTTCCCCAAAAGTAAAGGATCTTTGGCCATAGTTTTCCAGTACTCAAGGCTAGTTTTGGGTGGCTATAAAGGGACTGCAAATAAACTGTCTCCTTTTTCAAAAGTGGACACAGACTGTGGATAGGAGAACAATAAAATAAGACAACAGGAACTGTTATAAAACATTAACACTATTTATCATAATAACGTAACCAGGATAGCTAGTGTAAAGAGATGGAAAAGCAACTCATATGTATGTAAAATATATAATAAAAGGCAACATTGTAGACTTAGCAGAGGCACGATGTGTGCTTTGCAGCAGTAAAGCCAAAATAGAAGAATATGTTTGGAAATGCTCATTTAAAACTAAAATGCAAATCTCAGCCTTTAAATGCAAGAAGAAAAATTTGTGACCTAGTACAGTGACTGATAAACATGCTAAGATAGTGATGTATGGATAGTCCGAACATGCATGCAGATAAACAGTACCCTAATGACACATCCAGTTTAAAATGGTACATAAATGTTGACAATTTGTTTAGAAAAGAAAGTTCTGAAAATGTTTGACGAGCTCTGCTTATTACACGCAAGTTATTACACACTGTCATGCCTAGAAGCCATACAAATAATTAAGAGACACTAATTTGGTATTCAGGGCTATTCAAAGTTCACTCCCAAAGTTCATTTCCAAGAGGAGTTCAGTACTGATAACTTAGGTTAAGTGTCACCTGCCATTGGCCTTACTGTATGGAGACATAGGCAAACAGATGTCACGTACATTGTGCTTTAAAGTTAGAAACCCTGCCTGATCTTTGTGTCAGAGTTCCCACTTAGCAACTGAAAAGGCAAACTGTACGTTCCCTAGAGGGGAAGTTATTGTAAGGACGAGGATGGGCTGGATTCCCCCTGTCCCCTACAAATAAATCACCGAGGAGGAGCACCCGGAGCTAGTGGCACAACAGCAGCCAGCACAGAACAGCCAGCTGTCCTTCCCCGGCCCTGGTGCCATCCACCACTTCCCTCCCCCGCCAGTGTGTGGCTGGCTCCTGAGGGGGACTGGCTCCGCTGGAAGGGAACGCGTGCGACAGGCGGTACGAGCTGGTGACAGGGTTGAGCTCCTACTTTCATGCAAACCTCCCCTCCCTCGCAAGCCAGCGCTTGCGGTCCCCACAGCCCGGGACAGCTCGCTCCGCTGCCACAGAACCACCCCTCAAGCTTCCCCGACTTTCTTCGCGCTCTGCCACCGGGCGCCGTAGCCTCTGCCCCCCGGGCAGCAGCGGGAGCAGGGTAGCGGCCAGGATGAAGGCGGCTTTGAAGGTACTGCGCCCGGGATGGGGATGCTCGTGGACCAGCCACGCGCTTTCCCGCCTGGAGGGAGCCGGCTCGGGGCGGGAGGTGTGGACTGGACTCCAGGTGTCCCGGGAGAGAAGCGGGAAGCGGAGAACTTGGCGCCGCAAGGTGGGGTTGGGGCTTGAATGGCGAAACGACGTAGTCCAAGGGCCCCTCCTCGCCGGGGGTGGGGGCTTGAGGGAGGCGGGCACCGCAGCCCCCTTTTGGGCACTTGGGAGCTGGGCCGGCTGTTGCTCGAGCGGCCGCCGTGTGGTGGCTTATGGCTGCGCTGCCTCCTCCCTCCCGCTGGGCTCGCAGCGTGCGGCGCGCTGACCGCCGCCTTCAGTCCGCAGCCAGAGCCAGCAGCAGCGGCGGCGGCACCTCGGCTGGGCTGGGCTCCCCCCTCGTTCTGGGCGTCTCGCCGCCTTTTCCTGTCTGCCGCCGATTCCTCCCCCTCCCCCCGCCATTTTCACCCGGGAGCGGCGCCGGGGCTTCCCGGGTACTCGGCGGGGGGATCTGCACCGCGCCTGGGGCTCCCACCAACTTTTCACGCGGCTGTCTATCTCTGCCTCTCCGCTCCCCTCCCGCCGCCCCTGCTGCTGCGCCTGCGGGAAGTTTTCCATGAGCGCCCCTCCGGTGATCCGGCCGCCCAGCCCTTTGCAGCCGGCGGCGGGGGCTGCTCCCGGCGGCGGCATCTCCTTTCACCTCCAGATCGGGCTGAGCCGGGAGCCGGTGCTGCTGCTGCAGGACTCCTCGGGGGAATTCAGCCTGGCGCACGTCCGGGAAATGGCTTGCTCCATCGTGGACCAAAAGGTAAAAGGGGACCCAGAGGCGGAGCTCCTGCCCCAAACTCAGTTCTGGCCCTCGGAACTTCCCTGCTGCCTAGCTGGTCCCCCGTCGCCCGGGGGGGCTCGGCTCCGGGGTGAATGCAGCGATCGCGGGAAGAGACTCGCTCCTGCTCCCTCTGCCCCGTTCTCCCCGGCTTGCCCCGTTCACTAGTTGTGCAAGTCTCGCTCGGGACGCCGGCTGGGCCGGCTGGCTTGCAGCTCGAATGGCTCAGTCGCCATGCGGGCAGGGCCCAGTTTACAAGTTTCCTCTCCATCAGTGCGCTTTGGAGGGATGGGAGGGGAGGAAGCTGGTGGAGGTGGGGGCTCTTGGGGGGCTGGCACAATAACTTCCTCCAGTGTTACTCCCTCCCAGCCCTGGTGGCAGAGGAAACTTTCCACTTTACAAAGCGGGAACCAAGCCAGTGGGTAGCGTTTCACGAGCTCTCCTTCCCAGGCAAACCATGTCCAGCAGTCCAGGCGCCCTCTGTCCCCTTGCGCTCTGTGCCATTTGATGCAGCTTTAATCTTGCGAGCTGACACACTTGTCATGTATTATGTGGCACTTTAATGTGGGGCAGCTGGCGTCTCCAGAGGACCGAGGGCGATTTTTTTCTGCAGCTGGGCGGTAACATTATAGGGAGGGTAAACCGCGAAGATCTATTGCCCTAGTTCCCCGTCAAACGCTGTCAACAGGCTAAACTAGCTCTTTAGCGCTTATGAAACGCTTGGCTTTTAAAAAACATTTTGGTGACAAATTGAGCTGGTTGAAAACGGAAGTGATGGTAAGTGGCAGGCGCCAGTCTGCGCAGTACAAAGGGATGTGGGGTAGAGGGAGGTCGCTGGAATGAGCTGGTGCTGAATTTCAGCTTTGGGAACTGGCAGGTGACCTCTGTGTAGAATGAGGCTAATTGAATCGCTCCCTGTCAACAGCCCGGCTAATTTCTGTAGTTGTAGAACCACTGACTAGCTGAAGTCCTGTGTAGAATACTGAGCAGAAATCTTTGTCCCAGGAAGTTATGAAGTGACAAACTTTATAAAGATGACACAGATTTGCTTGGTTTGCTTTTCATTTGGAATTCTGGTATATTTATTAGTCAATCTCAAATCTAATAAACTTCACAAAATGACATAAAACTAGTTTCAGGTGTTACATCTGCCCTTGGCTCCCTCCATCTCCCCTTCATTGGTAAACCCACCTAAATTGGCAATCACACATTTTCAAAATAATATTTTTCTCTCTCTTCTGTTGGAGTGGGAAAGGTGACTCGGACTATAGAGGGGAAAGTGATGAGACATGGTGCAGTCAGATACCCAAAATAAACAAAGTGAAAGAGTAAGGAAACCATTTCTCTCTATTTTTTTCTTTATAAGGATCTCAGGTATAATAAGTAAAAGAATTTCAGCCAGGGGTGTGTGCATGTTTTTAAGTTGATGGTCTCACTTAAAGTCTTGGTGTAAATCAAAGTTTCCTTAAATATGGTGAACTTCTCCATTTTGTTTTACAGTGTATTTAATAAAGGTGGTTTCAAAATAGTTTGAACATGTCAGCATAGATTCTAAAATACCTACTTTTAGATCACATTTTAAGGAGAGTTATTTGTTTTGATGTGCACACTTATTTAATTTCAATATGGAAAACATATCCTTTTGTATAATATTACAATGTCTATTTTCAAAGCTAGACAGAAGCAGATTGCTTTCTGTAAAGAAGGCAGACATGAAGTACTTTTATCCATTCATAACTTATTGTACGGGAAATAATGGAAACGTACTTAGATCACTGCATCCATTGTTCATAGTTTTGTGCCCAGACTAGCATATTTATTTAATCTGTTTGAAGTATCCCAGTGTGCGGTATTTTGTGTCTACAACATTATTTCACAACATTATTATATTGCCTAAAGAAGGACTACTAATTTAAATAAATTGGTTCTCATGTCTGATACACTGTTTTTACTAAGAACTGGCATGAAAATCTTAAACAGTTATATTTAGTAACTGTAACATATAACTTCTTTTGAAAAAGAAATAGATACTGAGGAGTTTTTCTTCGTAGTGTCCTCAAATGTAGATCTGTCTCATTTCCATGGTCTATCAGAGTCCCAGTTTGTTGTTCAGGAGATGCTGCAAAGGTCATCTGTTTTCCCAGGCTTTGTGGGGAGAGAAGAGCTTGAGGGAGTGGTATGGTTGAAGAAAGGTAGTTTTGTTGCTGGTAGCTTACATCTTTTTGGTAAAGAGTAATTTATAAATTATTTGTACTGGGGGAAATTTCCCACCCTACAAACACCTACATGGCATAACTTTATTCGCATAAGTAGTCTCATTATACACAATTTTATTTGCATGAGTAAAGTTACTCTTTATTGTAATTATATTTAGGATTGAGGCCTTAGTTTTTATCTTTTAAAAGATTGCACAAGCATCTTGAGCTACTGGGTAGAATATTTCAATATGTATGACTAAATTAAATATCTGTTCTTCTGTTATCATAAAGTTGGTGTACGAATATATGAAGCTGATGGCTGTATACATGCTGAAAGCACACTAGCAGCAGTGACTACAGAGTCAACATCTTGCAGTTGATTATACAATAATTCAGAGAGTCTTTCAATTAAGAAAAAAATGAAGAAGCGATAAGAAAGGCTAATCTAGCAAAGAACAATTCAACCTTTTATGGAGTAAGTGGTCCCTCAACTCCTTATTTTCTGTATATTTTTATTCTGAACTATTTTATGCTCAAGAGCTTGAAAGAAGTTTTTTGTTTTGTTTTGTTTTTGTTAAGAGCATGTTTTCCTGTTACCTTACCACATGCTTGTTATTTTTGGAAGAGTATAGCACTGTAACTTGTTTAAATTTTAAGCATTTGCTTACTATTTGATATTACAGGAAATTGTAACTTGTCAAGGTTAAGAAGGAAATTTCACAGAAGTGACTGTTGTACTGAAACATCACACTGTTCTCAAGTACTTTTGTGCCTGTAAAGTAGGTACTTACTACCTACCAGGCAAGTACTATGTTTTATGTAATCTGTTCCAAATTTGTACCATGAGGCATTAGACTGGGATCCAGGAAGTGCAATTTAAATTAATTTAATTATTCATTTTTGGTTGCCATATTAGACTGTAAAACTCTGCTCTCCGTCTTTTATGGTGATCATAAACTCACTCTAGCTATAGGGTTGCTCACATATGTCTCTCCTAGATTAGGCCACGATCCTGCAGTAACGTCTGTGCAAACAGACCCTGTGCCTGTACAGAGTCTCACTGAAGTCAGTGTAGCATTGCATGAATGCAGAGGTTCACTTGTGTTGGGTATCACTGCAAGACTGGTACCTTTGCCCCTGATCCTGTAAAGATTTATGCATGTTTAACTTTATGCAATGTAAGTAGCGCTATTAAAGTAAATGAAACCTCTCACAATGCATGAAGTTAAGCGTATGCTTGTAGGATTAGGCCCATGAAGGTTATGGATTGTGTGCATGTGTATATATAATGATAGTAACTGAAATATAAAGATTACGGTGCTGTTAGTTTGTAAGAGAATATGGTTATATTAGCAACTAATAATGTGAATGACATGGGTAGTGAAAGGAAGGAAAAAGATTGTTGTCAAAAGTGTATTGTTCTGTGTTGGCTGCAAAAAACGCTATTGCATGAGTTTCAGAGTAGCAGCCATGTTAGTCTGTATCTGCAGAAAGAATAGGAGTGACACCTTAGAGACTAACAAATTTATTTGAGGATAAGCTTTTGTGGGCTACAGCCCGCTTCATCGGATGCATAAATTTGTTAGTCTCTAGGATGCCACAAGTACTCCTGTTCTTATTGCATGAGTATCATCCTGAGATAGTTATATGGAGGGGGGAACATGTTGACCTTTTATCAACACTTTCTCAGCAGGGTGCAATGGTACATGTCAATTGGCAGCATGAACTCAAACATCTCTGAATCTGTTAAGAACTGCTCTGAAGCTGACTAAATTGAATCCCCTTGAATGTATGTGATTCATAGCTAGAACCACTAAGACAAAATTCTTTGGGATTTTTCATGTGGGGTTATTTGTTCTTCATCTGAGGTGGAGTAAAATTGTCAAAGTGGTGATATAATTGAAAAGGAGTGAGAATTACCAGAAAATGTCAGCACTTAACTTTTAGAATATCTCTGCCATAAGACTGAGAAAATATTGGAAAATAAAATTTTTGTTGTCTGTAGACACAGAACTTGAATTATCATCCTTTTGGGGTTTAGCTGACCACAATAGAATGCTTCTTCAGGCTGAGATTTAAGGGAAAGCATGTAGCAAAATACAGCGAGACTATACTTCTTAGTTATTCTAATCTACCTAATCAAGAAATATCTTCACAATTTTCTTCTAAATTTTTTCTTAATGTTTTGGCAGTCATTAAGAAAGTAAGAATATCTTATTTTGTGCCACACACTGATAAATACAATGGGGGAGCTAAATTTTATACAGGTTTTCTAATTATCTGAAAGTATTTGTTTCTGTTAGTATCTAATGTGTTGTGGTAGTGTGCTGTTGTACCAAGCTTCTTTGATTGAGACAATTCATATATTATTGCTAATAAAAATGCAGCTAATTGGTGGGGTAGTCATAGAATGTATGGTCATTTTACAAGCTTTCAGTCCTGATATTAATATATTATTTAGTTCTCTGACATGAAGACATGGATTTTTATGAGGTATAACCATTAATATTTTAGCATCAAACACTGGCTGGCTTGTCTTCTTTCACTGTGAATGCTATAGGCAGCAGTAGACTGATGGGCGCAACTATTGGGACCCAGTCTTGTCTCTTTCCAGGACCACAGCGTTGACATTCCTCAAGCTCATGTGAAGGCTGTGCATGAATATTTCAGAGAGCTCAGCAGTCATGATGTGTGCCTTGTGTGTTTCAAATTGTCTTTGGGTGGCTACTACACTGCCTCATGTTGGATTAATTCTGCTTCTGGGATGAGTAATCTGTGTGAGTGATATATGTGAGCCCTCAACTGGCCAGAATATGGGTACAGCTAAAGCTACAGGAGTGTTAATTTGTGTCTGTTGTTGTTAAAAAGTGAAGAGAGACAGATTTCGGCCTTTGTATGCCATAAAACTTTATTCACAGAGCCTTATAAATATAACCAGTTACAGCTTTGCAGTATTACTGAATTTTCACAATAAAGAATGTTGTAATTTTACAAACAGACCATTTAGTAACAGAAAAATGGAAACAAAATAAAGCAAAGGTAGAGCTGTATTGCGGCCAGAATAATGCACCCATATACGCTTTGGTGTAGACATTTGCTGTTAGCAACAGGCATCTGAGAGTAACAGACTGGACCTGGACACTTCTCATGAATTCCTGAACCCAGATACCCAACTTCCCATGGACATATGATAAACATAATTAGCTGCAGAAAGTTACCTGCTTACGGTCTTCCTGGCTATCTTTGGTCAGGGGCACCTAATATGGCCCTAACATAGTTAGCCACCGTTCTCCAATCCGGGACCTGAATGGGGAAAAGGGGCTTTTATTTAAGGAAAAATTTAATATTAAGAAGTGCTTTCCCTTGTCTGCAAGGGTTTTCAAACAGCCCCAGAAAACACATGAGGTTTATTTGTTCCACTCTGCATAAACCATCCTAAAGTAAACAAGATTTTGACAGTAATCAAAGAAATCCCTTCCTGGGGTGGGAGTGAAGGAAGTGAGGTTAGTAGAGAGTAGTAGTAGAGAGAGAGACAGAAAATTGCTTTTTTGTCTTATCTTTTGATTGCAGTGAAGGACATATACTCAGAATCAAGAGGATTTTCCCCTCTGCGAACAAAACTCATAGCCTTCTACTGAGCATGCAAGTAGGAGGGATGCCTACATTTGATACACATTAGGGCAGTGGTCCCCAAACTTTTGAGGGTTGTGCAGCCCTTTACCCCTGTCTGCGACCCCCTTCCCAAGCTGGGAGCGGGGCCATGGCTTGGCTTGGAGTGGGGTGGCGAGGAGGGAGCGTGCACAGGGTAAGGGGGCTGAGGCTGGGGCTACAGCTGTGGGTGAATCTGAGGCCTGCTCGGGACAAGGGTAGGAACAGAGCCACAGCCCTGCCTTCCCTGCCTTGTCTCCAGCCTCAGAGTCATGACCATTGCCGAGGCTGGGGACGGGGCCATGTGCTTGTGAGGCCATGAGCTGGGAACATGGCTGGAGGGTGGCCCAGCCCCTGCCCACCCCCAGCTGTGCTCCGGTCCACCCTCCAGCCATGTTCCCAGCTCATGGCCCCACAAGCACATGACCCCGTCCTCATGCGCTACTCTTTGGGAACCTCTGCATTAGGATATACCTACATACCTTATCTTGTTCTACAGACGAAGGAATGGATATTCCACTCACCTACACATCTGTATTCTCTGGGACCTTTAAACAGAGGCAGACAGGTAACAAAGCATTAAATCCCCAGTATGACAATTTCCTGCAATATCCTTGGAAGGCCTTATTGTATTAAGGTGGGCCAGGATTGTATGTATTTCCCTAGGGGCAAGATGTGACAGATGTGAGACCTGGGACATTTAAAGGAGTTTAGGAGACTATATTGAGTTGTTCTGGATAAGTATGAACTTTCTAGAACCGTAAGTGGATTTCCTGGGGAATTCCAAGGGAGTAGCTAATGCAAATTCCACATCTCTGATTATGCAAAAACCAAGCCTTTTGAAGCTATGCCTTGAGGAGAGGCCAACTGCCTGCTCATTCCCTATTATGGAAGGCAAGATCAAAGACCCAGGCTGTATAAAGATATGGCTGAGCTGCCCAAACTTAATTCTGGTTCCTGATCTAAAGATTTAATTTGAACGTTTAACCACAGGAAAAAACACAATTTTGGGGTTTAGAAGACTGACATCTACCAGAATCCTATGTTGGAGTTGGAGGTGGTCTTTGGTAAGCTTTTTAGCATGTGTGTAGGTTCATTTATTGTTTTTATATGCTTTCTCTGTAATGCTTTTATTTTAAGAATAAAGGTGCTAGATTGGAAGGAGCTGTGTGGTAACTTAACTGCTGGCAATACATAGGGTTGCCAGGCGTCTGGCTTTCGACTGGAACAGTTGAAAAGAGACCCTGGTGGCTCTGGTCAGCACTGCTGACCGGGCTGCTAAAAGTCTGGCCGGCGGCCCAGCAGGGCCAAGGCAGGCTCCTTGCCTGCCCTGGCTCCATGTGGCTCCCAGAAGCGACTGACATGTCTGGCTCCTAGGTTCAAGGACGGCCATGGGGGCTCCACATGCTGCCCCTACCCTGACCGCCTGCTTCGCAGCTTCCATTGGCTGGCAGCATTCAGAGCCTCTGGCGCCTCCGCCTAGGAGCCAGACATCCAGGATGCTTCTGGGAGCTGCCTGAGGTAAGCACCACCTGGCCGGAGTCCACACCCCTAACACCCTGCCCCAGCCCTGAGCCCCCTCCTGCACTCCAAATTCACAGGCCCCAGCCTGGAGCCCTCTCCTGCACTCCAAGCCCCCTTATCCCCAGCACCCACCCCAGAGCCTGTGCCCACAGCCAGAGCCCTCGCCTTCTCCTATATCCCTGCCCCAGCCCCCGTCAGCCATCTGAACCCCTCATTTCTGGCTCACTCGGAGCCTGCACCCCCCGCCGGAGCCCTCGCCCCCTCCCGCATCCCAATCCCCTGCCCCAGCCTGATGAAAGTGAGTGAGGGTGGGGGAAAGCGAGCAACAGAGAAAGGGGAGATGGAGTGAGTGGGGAGTGGGGCCTTGCAGAAGGGGTGGAGCCTTGGGGCTAGGGTGAGGGAAGGGTGTTCAGTTTTGTGTGATTACAAAGTTGACAATGCTAGCCAGGGCCGCCGGGGGGGCGCAAGTGGGGCAATTTGCCCCAGGCCCATGGCGCCGCAGGGGCCCTACGAGCCCTGGCCTGGCGGCGGTCCGGGTCTTCGGCAGCATTTTGGTGGCAGGGGGCCCTTCAGTGCTGCTGAGTGACTGAAGGGCTCCCCGCTGCCGAAATGCCCCCGAAGACCTGGACTGCTGCCGGGTGAGTACAAGCGCCGCAGCTCCCCCGCTTTGCCCCAGGGCCTCTGAATCCTCTGGGCAGCCCTGACCCTAGCAATACACTGGTCATAGCCCAGAGAGAAAGCAAAGCACATGCCGCCTTTTAGGCAGACTGGTTTGCTGGGGATATTGCAGTGTAGGGGAGGGAGCTCTGCAGCCTTAAAACCCCTGGTCAGAAGGGAATGAGATGTACGTCTCCACCCACCCGAGGTGATGTCTGGGAGCTGAAAACCTTTAAGGGGATGTATTCCCACTCCATGGTTGCGTAAAGGCAGGTACAGTTATCCTGAAATTGTGATGCCCTAAATGAACTTTCTGATCTAACTGGAGCCTTTCATTCAGAATCTCTCGCTCCCTTCTGTGTACCTCCTGAATAAACAACCTACCTAGCCTTTTTTTTTTTTCTCCCTGCTGCATGAAGTACTCCATCACAATAGGACCTTTTCTTCCCTCATACAAAAGAGATATCTAATTAAAACTGAACTGCCTATATAATTTCAGATAGAAAATATTCTTTTTAGAGACAAATGAACAGTATACTTATCTGATACAGAAGAAGAAAGTGGAGATATATCTGAGCCATGGATCATTTTTCCAAGAGCAACATAGGCAGAGCTTGAGTACATAGTATAATGATGATATTGCAGGTAAATAACATTACAAGTAGTTTACAAATAACAAAACTTGATTATAAAACTATTAGATAGATTTGAAGTATACAAAGAACAAGATCCAGTTAAATTTTGAAGCAAGCAGATAAATATGATACTTTTTTAATTGGTCTTTAAAATTTTTTAGTAGCTTTGAGAGATTTCTAAAGATTTGAAAGTGTTCAGCATTAATAAAAAAAAGATCAAAGCCAGAAACTATAAGCCAATGTGTGCAACTGTAGCTTTTTGGGGAAATTATTTTAAGGAATGTAGTGAGGGAACAACTGGAAAAGACCAGTTAGATTAATAGGAGTCAGTTTGGATTAGGCAAAGGAAATAGTGGAGTAAGTAACTTTTGTGGTGGGGTATTGTATCCCTGCCATTATAGGCAAGGGAAATTTGGTAGGTGTAGCATAGTTATATCTTCTGAAAGCATTTGACATGGTTCCATGTTAGAGATTATTAAAGGATACAAAAGGGAAAGTCACATAGAGTGAGAGGTAGAATGAGGTGAGAACTGGTTTATCAGCAGAACCATTGAAACTTTTGCAGGCTTGAAAGGGGTTACAAATGGAGTATTCCAAGTGATTGTTTTAGGAACTCTGTACATTTATATATAATTAGGGCTGTCAAATAATTAAAAAAATTAATCGTGATGAATCGTGCTGTTAAACAATAATAGAATACCTTTTATTTAAATATTTTGGATGTTTTCCACATTTTCAAATATATTGATTTCAGTTATAACACAGAATATAAAGTGTACAGTGCTTACTTTATATTTATTTTGTTTACAAATATTTGCACTGCAAAAAACAAAAGAAATGGTATTTTTCAATCCAAGTACTATAGTGTAATCTCTTTATCATGAAAGTTGAACTTACAAATGTAGAATTATGTACAAAAAATACTTGCATTCAAAAATAAAACAATATAAAACTTTAGAGCCTATAAGTCCACTCAGTTCTATTTCTTGTTCAGCCAATTGCTCAGACAAACCAGTTCATTTACATTTGCAGGAGATAATGCTGCCCACTTGTTCACAATGTCATCTGAAACTGTCACAATGTCACCTGTTGTAACCAGCGTTGCAATAAATTTACATGCCAGATACGTTAAAGATTCACGTCTCTTCATGCTTCAACCACCATTCCAGAGGACATGAGAACCTGTCATCAGCATGGATGCATGATAACAACCCAAAGCAGCGCAGACCGGCGCATGTTCATTTTTATCATTTGAGTCAGATGCCATTAGCAGAAGGTTGATTGTCTTTTTTGGTGGTTTGGGTTCTGTAGTTTCCGCATTATAGTGTTGCTCTTCTAAGACTTCTGAAAGCATGCTCCACATCTCATCCCTCTCAGATTTTGAAAGGCACTTCAGATTCTTAAACCTTGGGTCAAGTGCTGTAGCTATCTTTAGAAGTCTCACATTGGTACCTTCTTTGCATTTTGTCGAATTTGCAGTGAAAGTGTGCTTAAAATGAACATGTGCCGATTCATCATCTGAGACTACTATAACATGAAATATATGGCAGAATGCAGGTAAAATAGAGCTGGAGACATACAATTCTCCCCCAAGGAGTTCAGTCACAAATTTAATTAATGCATTTTTTTTTAACGAGCGTCAGCAGCCGGAAGCATGTTATCTGGAAGGGGCATACGAATGTTTAGCATATCTGGCACATAAATACTACAAAAGTCCCATGCAAGCGCCTGTTCTTGTTTTCTGGTGACACTGTAAATAAGAAGTGTGAAGTATTATCTCCTGTAAATGTAAACAAATGTTTGTCTTATAATTGGCTGAATGAGAAGTAGGATTGAGTGGACTTGTAGGCTGTAAAGTTTTGCATTGTTTTGTTTTTTTGAGTGCAGTTATGTAACAAAAAATCTACATTTCTTAGTTGCACTTTCATGATAAAGAGATTGCACTATAGTACTTGTATGACGTGAATTGAAATACTGTTTCTTTTATCATTTTTACAGTGCAAATATTTAATAAAAAATTAATACAAAGAGAGTAGTGTAGACTTTGTATTCTGTGTTGTAATTGAAATCAATATGTTTGAAAATGTAGAAAAACTTCCAAAATATTTAATAAATTTCAATTGGTATTCTGTTGTTTAACAATGCAACTAAAACTGATTAATCAGGATTCATTTTTTAATCACAATTAATTTTTTTGCGTTAATCGCATGAGTTAACTGTGATTGATCGACAGCCCTAATAATAATAATTTCAGTGTGAGTTAATTTGAGAACAGAATCTCAGAGCTCGATGCAGACTTCTATTGCTTGTTCTATGACTGTTTCCTTTAGTGAAATCCCATTGACCCAGCTGGGAATTCCACGTTCTTAATATTAAAGAGATCCAGGCTATGAAGAACTTCACAGAGAATTTTGCCTATAGTTTCCATATGATGATGAAGTTAGAAGTAGAGTATGTAATGAGGGGCAATGCAACCAAATTAAAAAAGACTGGCATTACTTAGGAGACTTGCTCATGTGATGCTAAATGCAATTAAATGTAGAAAGGTTTATGATTATTATTATATACTGGGGATGGAAACCTATCACCCAGCAGATAGAAGATGATCTGGGGATTATCTCAGAAAAATAGTGGAACTAAGGGGAAATCACTATAAAGACAAACAATATACAAGATTTTATTGATGGTCTGATAGATTGTAAAACTCTCACTATATAAGTCATTGGTTAGACTCCCATCTGTGGAACTGCATGCAGTAGTGGTCATTGAACCATATCAGGGAAGTTATTTCCTTGAAGACAGTGCATTTAGATCAATAAAAATGTTTGAAGAGCTTAATTTATAAAGGAAGATTAAAGGTGTTGTGCTTGCATTTGCTGGAAAAGTGGCAGCTGAGGTGACTTAGTACATCACTTAATAGACGAGCAAGTGACTTCTAGATTTATTTTTAGAGAAGGGAAAAAATTAAGGGGTAAGTGCGTGTGGGGGGGAGAAAGATGAAGTTAAGCTTAAGAGTGAAAGACTGGAATATTAGGCTATGTGATCCGTACTGGTTTTTATGAGAATATGATAATTTGACCTTATGTCCTCTAAAATGTGAATGATACCTGGATATATTTTCTTGCATGAGTTCTAATATGTTTGTGTTACTTTGAAAAATCAATAATAATTCTGAAAAATCTTAGCAAAAATGGAGTAAAGAGAGAAGGCATGTTCATCACAGAATGTTAAGTTACTTGTTGTCACATAGTGTGAGCAACCTCTGTCAATTTTTTGCCACCTAGTTGACACTGGACATATATTGGTGTTGGAATGATGTAATGCTGCCTTTTTCTGGCCTTATTAAGATCTGGAGGATCCAGGTATAGAATCACAGAAATATAGGGCTGGAAGCAGCCTCAGTAAGTCATCTATTTCTGCCCCCTATGCCAAAGAAGGATCATATACACCTAGACCATCCCTGACTCATAGACTTTAAGACCAGAAGAGACTATTATGATCATCTAGTCTAACCTCCTGCACAACGCAGGCCACAGAATCTCACCCACCCTCTCCTGTAACAAACCCCTAACCTATGTCTGAGTTACTGAAGGCCTCAGTGGTTTAAAGACCTCAAGGTGCAGAGAATCCTCCAGCAAGTGACCCATGCTCCACACTGCAGAGGAAGGTGAAAAACCTCCAGGACCTTTGCCAATCTGCCCTGGAGGAAAATTCCTTCCTGACCCCAAATATGGTGATCAGTTAAACCCTGAGCATCTGGGCAAGGATCTCACCAGCCAGCACGCAGGAAAGAATACTCTGTAGTAATCATATCCACCATCTAACATCCATCACAGACTTTGCGATAATTTATCTGCTAATAATCAAGATGAATTAAGGGCCAAAATTAAAGTATCCTCATACTATCCCCTCCATAAACTTATTCAAGCTGTAGTCTTGAAGCCAGATTGTCTTTTGCTGCATACTCCTTGGAAGCAGTTCCAAGACTTTCAGTCCTCTAATGTTGGAAACCTTCATCTAATTAAGTCTAAACTCGTAGAGTCCAGTTTATACATGGTTCTGTGTCCACATTGGGTACGTAACTTAAATAATTCCTCTCCCTCCCTGATATTTATCCCTCTGACATATTTATAAAGAGCAATCATATCTCCCCTCAGCCTTCTTTTGGTTAGGCTAAACAAGCCAAGCACTTTGAGTCTCCTTTCATAAGACAGGTTTTCCATTCCTCGGATCATCCTAGTAGCCCTTCTTTGCACCTGTTCCAGTTTGACTTCATCCTTCCACGCTACCTGGTCCCAGCAGAGAAGACTCACTGAGAGCACAGGAGAGACAGGCTCCCTACTTTCAGGGCTAGTGGAACTGGAGTGCCTCAGTAGGTTAGTAGGCCAACCAGTACTACAGGTTTTATTTCCTGTCAGCGTACAAGCCTGAGGTGGATGCAGATTCCCCTCTCCTAGTTAAACACACATTATATCGATAGAGAAGATTTTGTCTTGAGACCTGGTGGACAGGAAGCATCCTACTTCTGTTGGGGGGAGGAATAGCACAGTGGTTTGAGCATTAGCCTGCTAAACCCAGGGTTGTGAATTCAATCCTTGAGGGGGCCATTTAGGGATTGGTCCTGCTTTGAGCAGGGGGTTGGACTAGATGATCTCCTGAGGTCCCTTCCAACCCTAACAATTTATGATTCTCAAACATGGGAGACTAGAACTACACACACTATTCTAGATGAGGCCTCACCAGTGCCACGTATAACAGTACTAACACCTCCTTATCTTTACTGGAAATACCTCTCCTGACTCATCCCAAGACAGATGTTTGTCTAACTTATTTCATAAACCTCAAATGAAAGACATTCCACAACCTCCCTGGGAATCCTATTCTAGTGCTTAACTATCCTTACAGTTAGAAAGTTTTTCCTAATATCTAACCTAAATCTTCTTCGGTGCAGATTCAGCTGATTACTTCTTGTCCTACCTTCAGTGGAGAACAGCTGATAACTGATCTCTTTGTAGCAACTCTTAACATATTTGAAGACTGTTATCAGATCCCTTTTCAGTCTTCTTTTTTCAAGACTAAACATACCTATTTTTTTAACTTTTCCTCACAGGGTCATATTTTCTAAACCTTTTATCATTTCTGTAGCTCTCCTTTGGATGCTTTCCAGTTCTTTCACATTGTGACATTTCCCAGGGTACAATCTAGACTGATGGATGGCTGTGTCTCCTCAATTCTGCAAACTAGGGTGCCTTTTACACTGCTTTGCTCTGAGAGCAACTGCTCTTGGTCAGCTCACACACAGCCCTCCAGCATGTAAATCTCTCCCAGCTATATTGTATGAGTGCTATAGTCATGAATTACACTCCATGTCAGCACCAACAAACTCCCAGTCCTAGACTTTCCCACAGAAATGTGCGTCTTACACGGCTCAGCACCCTCCTGGGCAATCCAAGCTTATAAAGTCTGTCATTTCATTAATAGAAAATGATATGCGCAAATCTTGTTATCCCAAATGAAGTTTTCCAAACACTTAAATCCAAACACACACTGGTTTAGATAAAACAATAAAACAAGTTTATTAACTACAGAAAGATAGATTTTAAGTGATTACAAGTAATGAGACATAAAAATCAGAATTAGTTACAAGAAAATAAAAGATAAAACAAAATTAATATCTAATTTAACAAGCTAAATAAATTCAAAGCAAAGGCTTCTCTCACCACATGCTCTAGCAGGTTTACCAACCAGAATCCTTTCAGCCAGAACTCCTCCCCCAGTTCAGTATTAATTTGCTTGCCCTTCAGGTGCTGGTGTTTCGGTGAGCAGAGAGAAAGGGAAGAGTAACTTGGGGCATCTGTTCTGCATTTTCATACTTTGAGAATCATCTTCAGCTGAGGTTCAGGAGACAGAAGGCCTGGGGCATGGTAACCTCAAGCTGTTTCTTTGCCAAAGTGTAGATTTCTCTCACACCCTTTTTCCTGTCGAAGAATGGTCACTTATCCAGGTTATAGTCTATTTGTTTTTGTTGACACCTGGGTGAGGCATCAGTTTGCCTTTTGTCTTTGAGGAACTAGTTTGTGTTCGCTTTTCCAAACTTGGAACATATCTCAGTAATGTTGTACAGTAGAATCTTATAACTTTACATATGGTGTTGCCACACATATTTTGCCAGGATAATGATAGACACAAGGCATCTTTGTACAGAATTTATCATAGTCTTGTAAAAGGGGTGAACATAAGGGTACAGACTGTCACATGTTTTTCTTGAATGCCCATAAATGAACATAATACTACAGTTGAGGCCTCATCAGAGCTGAGTAGAGTGGGGTAATTGCCTCCTATGTTTTACAACCGACACTCCTGTTAATATACCCCACCAGTATATTAGCCTTTTCTGCAACTGCATCATATCGTTGGTGCATATTCAATTTATGATCCACTATTTTCCTTCCTAAGTGTACTATTTTGCACTTGTCTTTTTTGAATTTCATTTTGTTGAATTCAGATCAATTCTTCAGTGTGTCAAGGTCATTTTGAATTCTAATCCTGTCCTCCAAAGTGCTTCCCACTTCTCCGAGCTTGGTGTCATCCACAAATTTTATAAACATACTCCCCACTCCATTACCCCAGCCATTAATGAAAACATTAGATAGTACCAGACATAGGACTGATCCTTGTGGAATCCTACAAGATATGCCTTCCCAATTTGACATAAAACCACTGATTACTCTTTGAGTATGGTCTTTCAACACTTTTGCACCCACCTTGTGTTAATTTCATCTAGACCACATTTCCCTACTTTGCTTATGAGAATGTTATGTGGGACTGCATCAAAAGCCTTACTATAATCAGTGTCATGTCTACAGCTTCCCCCTATCCACTAGGCCAATAATCAGGTCAAAGAAGAAAATTAGGTTAGTTTGTCATGATTTGTTCTTGACAAATCCATGTTGGCTATTACTTATATCCTGTTATCCTCTAGGTGCTTACAAACAGATTGCAGTTTTAATGTAGCTGTGTTGGTTCCAAGGTAATTAGAGACACCTGAAGAAGTGCTTTCTGTAGCTTGAAAGCTTGTCTTTTTCATCAACAGAAGTTAGTTCAATAAAAGATATCACCTCACCCACCTTGTCTCTCCAAACTGATTGTTTAATTTATTCCAGTACCTTTCCAGTTAGGCTGAGTGGTCTATAATTCTCCAGGGCCTCTTTGTTCTCTTTTTTAAAGATGAGTACTCTGCCCTTCTTCGGTCGGCTGGGACTCCTTTGTCCTCTATGAGTTCTTGAAGATAATGGCTAACTGTTCAGAGATTGCTTGTATATTTTAAGTTAATTTCCCTCCCCTCCCCAGTTGTTGACCTTAAGTGTAGATGTGTTTACTTTAGCTATTACGTCCACCATTTCCAAACATCTTAGTACAACTTTTGAGTCTGTCAGACTCAGATGATGTTATATTTTTGCATCCTTGTATTTCAGGGTAACTGATGGTTTAGTGTATGCAATAGAGCTGCAGAGTTACAAACACTTCAGGAATGGAGGTTGTTCGTAACTCTCTGAAATGTTCCTAACTCTGAACAAAACATTATAGTTGTTGTTTCAAAAGTCTACAACTGAACATTGACTTTATACAGCTTTGAAACTTTACTATGCAGAAGAAAAATGCTGCTTTCCCTTTATTTTTTTTAAGTAGTTTACATTTAACACAGTAATGTACTGTAGCTGTTTGTTTTGGTCTCTGCTGCTGCCTGATTGGGTACTTCTGTTCCAAATGAGGTGTGTGGTTGACTGCTCAGTTTGTAACTCTGCTGTTCGTAACTCTGAGGTTCTACTGTATGTTGTGTTCCAGGGAACCGTACCAGTCCCTGAAAGAAATCTGGGTATTGTACAACTAATCCTTCTTTGAAAATGGGGCCTTAGTGTGTTTTGTTCCCAATTTTCAGACTTAGTTGACCTCAGTGAAAACTTCTTTGTCTAGTAGTAGTAGTAGTATAATGAAAAGTCAGAATCCGTTTTTTTTTTTTTTCCCCTTGGCTGTTGCTGCTATGAGAATGACTTGTGCTCACCTACAGGTTCTATCCTGGAGCTGCTTATGTGCTCTTAGAATAACATAAGACTGCCTTCTTGTTTTGACTGAACCCAGAATCTGCCTTAAGGTATGTTCTGATAAAATATTTCCTCCAGTCTCAGCATCAAGCTTAAATTTTATATGTATATTCCTTGTATAGAGAGTTGAATATCAAGCTTCTCTTGGAGCAGCTGCATGAGTATTGTTTCCATGATACTGTCTCTCCAAGTAGTGCAAACTGTCTGGTTCAGCCAGAGATTTGTACCCTTTCCTTTGAGGTGGCTTTGCTGCTCTGCTCATGTGTGTAGAGTGAACTCAATTTCACTGTCACATGTGGCCATGAACAGGAGGACATGTTTACTGTACTTTTTACCACTTTGTGAGAGTAGGTTTTTTGTATGATGTGTGTGCACAGTTGACTAATGCAGGTCCTCATGTGGTAAGGTCTGAATAGCCAATGTAGACTTTTCAGTGTTTTGCCCAGACCTGTTATCCATTTGCATTGTTCAGATCCTGCAAATGTCTAGGACCTTAGGCTCTGAAAGGAACCATTCTCTCAGCTTTTTTCTAGCATATCATTTTCAGTCCTACCAAACTCACAAGTTTGTGCTTTCTGACTCAGTTCTGTTACATTCTTATCTACATGCTTCCAGGTGAGGATGAAAATAGATTTGCTGCCACCCAAAACAATATGCTTCTTAGGGTTAAAATTATGTATAAATCTTCTGCCTTTCTGCTATATGTTGAACATTTCAAGAGCTTCCTCACTGAGTGCACGAAGCAGGTTTGTTACTTTTAAAGCCTCTTATTGTTTTTTTTTTCTGCTGGAGAAGCTTTCCTTAAGATTAGGAAGCATTACTTCCATGACCTCTAGTTCTGTGTCAAATTGCTATCTACCACTAATGGTGTTGAAAGTTTGCACAGATCCATGCATATACCACTAATTAACTTGGGTATGAATTTTAATTTATAGTACTTTTCTTTTCTTTGTTGTTGTACATTCATTTCTCATCTGCGCTTTCTGTTTCCCTGAATCTCTGCACCGTCTGTTGGTTCCTTGCAATTCTGTGTGCTTCCTCACTTTTGGATGAGAGGAAAATTTGCACTTCTTGCACCAAGCAAAATTTATCCTCTTCTGACAATATGCCGCTGTCTGTAACACAGGTTAGTGGTTGTGGGCTGCTGACTGTGAATGTGCTGCAGTTACTGAAGCTCAGGAGTTGTGAAAGGATCACTAAGGACAGTTCACTGCTGAGTTTATTAAAATATAGTACTTAATAAAAGTAAATAACATGAATGTTCTGCTACTTACTTGGATGTGAACCCTTCCTTTGTGTGTGCCTGCATTTAGAGGCCTTTCTGTTAGTGGCTGACTACCTGGATAGCTTGTGCGAGTGTAATTTTAAATACATGACATACAATATACTACCATTTGAAATTGGGGCAGTAATTTTAACATTCCCCAATCCCATTCTCGTATTCACATCACTCTTGTTCCTTTTTAAAGTGCACATTCCCTCTTTAATATGTGCATATAATCTTAAAATATGTTCAGTTTGTCCTCTTCTTTTAAGATTTTAAATGGGTTTGTCTTAAAAATGAAACTGTTTTCATCTCTAGGAAGAAATTTCCACAATAATCACATCAATTTCCAAATTACAGGGAAGATGCAGCTGTGACTGGGATGGCCACTTGGTCCAGTCTTAAAGATATTAAAAATAGTTTCTCCCAAATGTTCAAATTGCACACCAGATCTTAGGAAACTTGACACTCTAAAGAAATCCACACACGTACAAATTCAGAGTGCTTGGTTAAGTAATGCTAAAATATTAAACGTACAGGATTGGGTTTTTTGTGTTTATGTAATCAACTGGTGAGTGAGTACTGACCCACGGAGTGCTGACCCACAGAGGATCTGAGTTGCTATGGCCCCTATCTAGACCTTAGCTCTTTAACTCAAGCAGTAACAACTCATGCTTTTAACTCTGGAGGTTGCTGGTAAGTCCCCAGTGCTTCAAGCAGGATGGTCACATGTTCAGGTGCACAGTGGCCGTTTGCGTGATGTGAGTGCAGCTGTCACTAGTATAGTCTTCTCACTGTCCTTTTCCACTAGGGAGGCTGTCATTCTGAACAGAGCAATTTCTGAGGAAGAATATTCTCTGCAGTGAAATTTAGAACAGTCTGAAGGAAAAAAAAGGTGCAAAATCTCTTGATTTAAAAACATCGGCATGTGTATTTTTTCATAACGCAACTGATATTTCTCTTATCTAAAAGGACATCAGCTCTGATTTCTTTAGAAATCTCTGCATGCCCTGTGTCTTAGCAAAACTGGTAAATCACTGTAAGAGAAAGAGTTGTCTTAAATCTACCTACCAGATTTTGGTTGAAATGTTATGAAAGGCACATTGGGAAATTCTCACTTCTCGATATTTCAACTGTCAAACCTCATCCAAACTTAGCTGCAGCAGTTAAAAGCGTAATTGTGCAAATAATAGAGGATGACACATAGTATGTAATGACTGGAGAAACAACAATGCAGAAAAGATTATAAAATAAGCAGTTCTGGGGAAAAAAGAACACTTGCACTATTCTGTTGAAAACACATGTTGCCGTTCCTCTTCTATATTTTAGCAACGTGAGCTATGCATTAATCTTCATGCTATCCCAAACTGACTTCCAAGAAGAGGAGTACTGTGATATGGAAAACTTCAGAATTCGGAAAACAAAGTTACTGCTTTTATTTTAATGTCATAGTCAAATGCTATAGTTCTGATCATACTCTTACTAATCTACCCCCGCCGCTCAATACTTGATTTTTGCTGGGGAATAACCTGGCTAAGGTTGGTAACACACAGCTGTGGTGTCTCAAATCCGCACGAAGGGTTATTGGGATTATATTCCAATTTTATGTTAAAATAGTTTAGTTGATCTGATCTCTGTTCCATCCTTCAATGGCTTTGTGTATTTCTCCCGAGTTTGTGGATTTCAGCATAATAATTAACAAAATTTTGTTCTGTTTAAAGTAAGGCAGCAACACCCTCCACCTGATACAGCTGGAATCTCTCTGGGATCCTCAAGGCATAACTCACATGTAGAGTGTATAGTTTCTTGGCTTTGGTGATCCAAGGGTTTTGCTGTGTGTTGTGAATTTGCATTCCAGTCGTATTCACTGGCTGCTCTGGGTAGGATGCAGTGTATATGTTGTCTTTTAATAGCATGCCTCCAAGAGGCAATATCCAGAGAGGTGACATTCTTAAGAATGATGCAGTCAAGCAGCTCTTCTATTACAGTAGTTACTATAATCCTTCTGTTATAGTAGTTACTATAATACTATGTACAAGGCAACTTAAAATGTTGAAAGAGAAAGTAGGGAAAAAAAGATAAGTAGCTTGCTTGATGGATATAATTGCAAAAACCAAGATGGAACACAATTGGTAAAAATTATTTTTAAAAGAATGTTCTTATATCTTCATGTTGCCCATCATGTCCCATTGTAATTTTTGGGTGAATATTCTCATTTATAGGGAAAGAAAGAAAAATAGTTTTGTGGTAGGCTGATATATGTTTTTAATCGGTGCTTATATGAAGCTGCGGCGTGATCTGAAACATTGGATATAGTCTTTGGGGAGGTGAGTTAATGAGCAGAATGCAGTTGAGGGGATCAGTGATGCATGCTGAGTATAGTTTATCACGTGCATATCACCTTTATCTAGATGGTGAATGTATGTATAGAATAAAACAGGAGATTTTTAAAATGTTGAAAACAAATTTAAATTTACTCATATAATAACCAAATGCCAGAACTAGGAGATTTATAATAGTAAAAGCAATCTCCTTCCTGAATTTTATGCCAAGCTTGCATTACAATATAGTTTGAGGTTTGTGCTAATCATGAAAATTAATGTCAAGTATCAGAGGGGTAGCCGTGTTAGTCTGGATCTGTAAAAGCAGCAGAGAATCCTGTGGCACCTTATAGACTAACAGACGTTTTGGAGCGTGAGCTTTCGTGG
>NC_133772.1:102222347-102265264 GCF_003597395.2 Chelonoidis abingdonii | reverse complement strand
GAACCAGAGATGGTATGGCTGATCTGGTTAGGTCATGTGATGGTGTCGCTGGTGTAGATATGTGGGCAGAGTTGGCATCGAGGTTTGTTGCATGGATTGGTTCCTGAGCTAGAGTTACTATGGTACGGTGTGCAGTTGCTGGTGAGAATACGTTTCAGGTTGGCAGGTCTTGGGTGGCAGGCCAAACCTTGCCCACAGACAACCTGCCAATCTGAAACGTATTCTCACCAGCAACCATAACTAACTGCAATGCACAAGTCACTCTGCTGTTACATGCCACTGTATAGGAATGAGATTCATTACATTAGATGAGAATTACAACTGTGTCTGAAAAGATTAAGACCTACTGAATCTCTTCTAATCCAGAGATAAATCCTATTATTTGTTTCCAAGCTTTGTGTTCAGAACACTTATACTCTTCTTTGTAAATGAGTTAATCCTGGTGGTTTTGGAACAATTTAAAAATAAGTAAAAGTTTGTTAGAGCAAATTATATCTTTATACTTCCTTCTTGCAGAAACAGCAAAACTTTGTTTACTGTATATAAACCCAATGTTATGAAAACAGTTTTCCTGTATATGTGCAATATTTTTTTTCTGTTTGAGTGAATAATCCTTTGCATTGGAATAATGCTTACATTTTATTAATATTTTCATCTTAAAATCTATTAAAATATATTGGCCTGCTGACTTTCTGGATATTGTAATTTAGGGGAGGCAGTGTGACCTAGTGGTTCTGAACCAGGGGTCTAGGGTCGCCTGCGGGGCTGCGAGCAGGTTTCAGGAGGGCCTTGGCTACACTGGTGCTTTACAGCGCTGCAACTTTCTTGCTCAGGGGTGTGAAAAAAACACCCCACTGCGTGCTGCAAGATACAGCACTGTAAAGCGCCAGTGTAAACAGTGGCACAGCGCTGGGAGCTAATCCCCATGAGGAGGTGGAGTACGTGCAGCACTGGGAAAGCTCTCTCCCAGGACTGGCGCTGCGACCACACTCACACAGCGCTTTGAAGTTTCGGGTGTAGCCAAGCCCGAGGTCCGCGAAGCAGGGCTGGCATTAGACTTATTGAGGCCCAGGGCAGAAAGCCAAAGCCCCACCTAACAGGACTGACGCCTGGGGCCTCGAGCCCTGCCACTCCAGCTGAAGCTGAAGATTGAGCAATTTAGCTTCACGGGGCCCCCTGTGGCATTGGGCCCCAGGCATTTGTCCTGCTTGTACCCCCTAATGCTGGTCCTGGATTTTATATATAGAAAAACAGTTGTGGCACAAGTGGACTGTAGAGTTTTTATAGCATGTTGTGGGGGGCTTCAGAAAGACAAAGGGCACTGAACTGGGGGTATCTAATCCATTTCATGCCTCTTCCCCATATACTGCAGGTATGAAGTCTGACACAGATCACATTCTGCACACTGAAGCCCCTTTGGAATATTTCTTGCAAAATTGTTTCAGAAGCAGACTGCATGGAATGTGTCATTTAAGGCTGTATCCTACAGCAGTGGTTCTCAGCCAGGGGTTCTGGGATCCCAGGGGGGCCACGAGCAGCTTTCAGAGGGTCCTTCATGCATGACCAGCATTAGACTTATAGAGCCCAGGGCAGAAAGCCGAAGCCCCGTCACATGGAACTGCAGCCTGGGGCACTGAGCCCCACCACCCAGGGCTGAAAGCAAAGCCTGAGCAATGTAGCTTTGCAATGCCCCCTGTGGTGTGGGGCACCAGGCAATTGCTCTGCTTGCTCCCCCATAAAGCTGGCCCTGGCTTTTATATGTAGAAAAACAGTTGTTGTGGCACACGTGGTCTGTGGAGTTTTTAATAACAGGTTGCGCAGTGGGGCTCAGAAAGAAAAAGGTTGAGAACCTCTGTTCTACAGAGATTGTTGTTGTACAGCGGTACAAAGAATTTACAGTGTTAGTTTTCCCTTCCCTTGCTACAGCCCAGCAGCCAGAGGACTGCTGCTTCCTCTGAGCAATCAGGATGGAAGGAGAAGAGAGGAAGTGATGATATATAATGTGACGCTAATAAATTGCCAACATTTCAAAAACAGACAGACAAGGAAAATGCTGTAAAAATCTCCAAACCATTAGAAGGTAGATCATGTTGATATATACAGTGTAACGGGCTGGATCACAGAACCCCCCCGGGAGGTGCCAACTGATGTGCCAAGACTACTTCTGCTACCGTTTTCCTTGCCAGCTCAGGACTCCAGGACCCTGTCTTGCTGAGTCAGACACTCACGTCTGCTCCAACAAAGACCCAGGGTCTGAATTACATGCCCCAAAACTGCAGGTTTGCTTGAAAGCAGCTAACAGAAGTATTCTTGTCTTTAACACCCAGATGCCCAACTTCCAGTGGGGCCTAAACCCAAATAAATCCATTTTACCCTGTATAAAGCTTATGCAGGGTAAATTCATAAATTGTTCGCCCTCTATAACACTGATAGACAGATATGCTCAGTTGTTTCCTCCCCCAGGTATTAATACATACTCTGAGTTAATTGTTATGTAAAAAGTGATTTTATTAATTACATCAGTGTGGAGAGGGCAGCTGCATGAGGGGGAACCCAGACTGGCTAACTGTGCACAGAATACAGCAGCTTTTGGAAAATGGTGGTGGCTCTAAGAAGTCCCTTTGGGTTCTCTCATCATCCATAGGGCGAAAGTCTGATTTCACGGCTGGGTCCGTTCGGTTCCTGTGATGTTAACAAGCTGGGGTTATTCTACACCTTGGAGTACCTTCTTCTGTCCCGGATGGTCTTCAGATGCTTGTGGGGGATGAGTTCCTCATTTTCCAAAGATTGACCATCTGTGCCATATTGCAGCTCTGGAGTAGAGAGCAACTTTGCCCTTCTCCTGCTTCCAGTTGATTGCTGTGTGTGTGTGTGTGTGTAGTGGGGAATGCAATGGGTTCAGAGCTTGCTGCTTGTTGCTTAAGCCATTCTTTCATATGTGGTTGGCTTCTTCTGTACTTGGCTATTTTGGTTTGGTGGTGAGGATGTGCTAAGATGAGAGACATGGCGCTGAGGTGGCATTGTTCTAGGAAAGTGCCTGACAGAGGGTCAAGCAGCAGTGTGCAGAATGTGATAAGTGTCAGACTTCATACCTACAGTATATGGGGAAGGGGCATGAAATGGATTAGATACTTCCATTAGAGGCTGGCACAGAGACATAGACTACAGCCATTCTCAAATTCATGGTGGCTGCCGTTTTGACAATTAAAATATTATACTAGTGACAGTCTAGTCACATAGTTATTTGGAAGTACCATCTAATAAGATAAATTTTTGCAATGTAAAGACTAATATGTACTGTTAATAATATCACAACACGTACATGGTTATTACTAACTATATCAATTTAAATAAAAAGGTGGTTGAAACAAAATTTCTTCGAGTACTCGCTCATGTCCATTCCATGTTAGGGGTGTGTGTGCAGTTGACACAGTCACCAGAGATTTTTTCTTCATCGGTATCTTTCGGGCTGGCTCTAGTGCACCCTGGTGCTGTGCAATCGTGCAGCTATCAAGGGCCCAGCCAGCCCTGCACCCTCTCATTTCCTTCTTACCACCCATGACGGTTGCTAGAACAACTTCTCTTGCTTTAGTTCAATCACAGGTTCTGTTATTTCCGCCTTTCTTTCACAAGTTTAGTTACTTCAGTTTATTCTCTAATAGTAGTGTATATAGGTAGATTCCCTCATTTAGCTTAAGGGGGCAGCCTCTGCCATTGAGGCTGGGCATGCCCCGGTCTCCTGACTTCAAAACCTGTGCCTCCTGCAGCAAGCCCATGCTGGTGAGCGACGCACACTCCAACTGTCTGAAGTGTCTGGGGGAAGCTCACGTACCAGAGCATTGCCAGATCTGCCGCAAGTTCAAGCCTCGTAGGAAAAAGGACAGGGAGGCTAGACTAAGGGCCACACTCAGACTGGTGTTGGAGCCAAGCCAGCTGGACTTGGCAGCGGGTACCTCAGCTTTGAGGTGGAGTGCTCCTTTAGCTGCACGAATTTCTCGGCACTGTTTCCCTTCACTGGTACCGAGAAAGAAACACAAAAAACAACATTCTCAGAGGGGATGATCCCCAGTACAGAGGAAGGACAAGCAAGGGGAGTGCAGTGGAGTGCGACCTGCATCGGGCCACTCCTCCAGCCCCGCTCTGCAAGCGGCACCGTCAACTCTGCCCTGCTCTCAGGTGGCACTGAGTTCAGTGCAGGACCATCCACTGATACCAGGGAGACATTGTGGTGCCTGTGGGATCGTGGTGCCATCCATCCGAGAGGCCTTTGTAGTGAGCAGGGACTTTATAACTATTTTGTTAATATTTTTGTTAATATTATTCAAGCTATGTAAGATTTTATTTTATATATTGTACCTCTAATTCTTCTCCATTGAGAAGCTTGGACTAAAACTGTCTCTAATTGAGTTATTTGTCTTCTGTTATTTTTATTCCTGTGACAATGTTATATAACTGCAAATGTAACTATAGGGAGGAATTATAAATCCCTTTCCTATTTTTATATTATTTATTAAAAGACATTTTTAATTCCCCAAGGCATTATAATATTCTATGCCACTTTCTAGTAAGCTGTTTTACTGATATTTAAACCTTCTGAAGAAAAACTTCAAGTTCTATAAGTCAGAGTTTAAATGTACATGTGTCTTACACTCAGACCATGAAAATATTTAAACTGGACAGTGTCTTTCCCATAGGAATCAAAGAGAATCATGTTTTTCATTATTCCAAATTGCAGATGTTTAAAATAGATTCCCAGAATATTGCTTCAAGGTTGGGAGTTCAGTTTTGCCTACTGAAATCACTTATATTTGAGTTAGGCATGTGATTTGCTAGATCAGATTCTTACAGAGAACTTATTCCGTGATCTGGTTTCTTACTGGAATTTTTACAGATGAGAAGAGAAGCCTGCTTTATTTGTCTGCATTATATATGAGTAAGTGTTTTACTTTTTTGTGGGGGCCCAGGAAAAATTTTTGTGGGGGCCCAGGAAATTTTGAACTTCTGCATAGTCTGTCTCTTCTGAATGAACAATAACTCTATTCCTTTTTTTATATTATATTTACTTCATAATGCAAGATGTGTAGCTAAAATTAGCTACCTCCTAAAAAACTGCAGGTGTTGAAGTAAGGGTTGCATAAGACACAATTACGGATGTGAAAATATTATTATTTTATTTATTATTTTTGTTCTGTGGTTTCACCTTTGGGTCATGTAATATTCATATTAACTCCAATTGTCACAGCTAAGTGGCTTTATTACTAGAACACATAAAAGTAGTAACAAACAACATCCTTGTTATCTTTCCCCTCTCCTGAGTATTTCTTTAGTTATTGAGCCATTTATCAAGATAACTAACTCTTGGGGCAAAGCATAAGTTTATTTACTTATTTTCTAAATTTTGGATCATATTGTTCAAAACAGCTCATTAAATTTGTCACCTGACTCAGCTGAAGGTTTTCTCTGTATCCTGGATAAAAAGATCAGTTCCTATGGTGTCTTTTTTTTTTTTTTTTAAACCAAGCTGAGTGGATTCAATTCATTTGGCATCCTCTGTCTTCTTTCAACAATATCTCCAGAAATCCTAGATTAAGGCCTTGGCGTTAGTCTCTCCATAATGGCTATAGTTTGTAGTTGCAGGTAATTTAAGGAAGCGTGGCATGGCATTCACATATCTATTCCACTTCCCCTACTAATGAACTGTTTCTTCTAGTATCTCTAGACAAAGACTGTCTTATGTAAATAAGTTCATCTTTCTTGTTCTTTTCCATGGCATCCTGATACATTGGTATCTTGACATATTGCCTCCAGTGTTCAGTTCTTGAGACATAGCTCTGGTTGTTCCTTCTGGCTCCCTTTCTCAGGGAGACTATCTGTGTAGAAAACCTTGTAATATCTCCTTAGGAAGCATAATAGCAAATTTAATGGAGGTAAGACTATGTAAAGACATAGATGAACATCACAATAAGCAGGACTTATTAGATTATTATACTGAATTTTCTCTTAAGCCCAAACACTTAAGCTTAAATATTAAATTATAAGTATGTGAGTAGCTCTATTGAAATCAAAACATACCAACACAGCAGGGTGCCAGTAATCAGTGATACTACTCACTTGCTTAAATTTATGTCTGAGAGTGTTTACGGGAGTGGGGCCTTAGTTCCTTGCTAGTGGCTGATAATGCTACCGTGACCATCTTGGCTAATAGCCATGATGGACCTATCCTCCATGAACTTATCATGTTCTTTTTTGAAATCCATTATAGTTTTGTCCATCACAACATCCCCGGGCATGAGTTCCATGTGTTGACAGTGTGTTGTGTGAAGAAGTGCTTCCTTTTTTTTGTTTTGAACCTGCTGCCTGTTAATTTCATGAGGTGATCCTTGGTTCTTTTGTTATGTGAAGGGGTGAAAAACTCTTCTTCTCCACACAAAATTTCATAGACCTCTATCAAATCTCCTCTTCGTCTTTTTTCCTAGCTGAAAAGTCCAAGTTTTTAAATCTGTTCTCATTTGGAAGCTGTTCCCGTACCCTTAATCATTTTTGTTGCCCTTTTCTGTATCTTTTTCTTTCACGATAAAGAGATTGCACTACAGTACTTGTATTAGGTGAATTGAAAAATACTATTTTTGTTGTTTTACAGTGCAAATATTAGTAATAAAAATAAATATAAAGTGAGCACTATACACTTTGTATTCAGTGTTGAAATCCGTATAATTGAAAATATAGAAAACATCCAATTTTTTAAAAATAAATGGTATTCTATTATTGTTTAACAGTGTGATTAATCGCATGATTAATTGTGATTAATTTTTTTAATCTCTTGACTGCCACAGTACTATGTACTTACACAACAGACATACTAAATGCCTGGTATATAGGAAAAATCCGTATTAAAATTCAGAGAAAAAAATATCTGGCATGTGAGCAATATGTTGATGGACACGTTTGAATTCAGTCATAAAGTTTAGCAGAACTGTTTTTAAACTTTAGGAATAAAATCAGTTTTTGTTTTTGTTTTTTTATTAAGACATTTTATACTGGCTTTCCTTCCACAATGTATTCTGACAATAATTTCCTGGAAAATCAGATTTTTATAGTGGAAATGTTGGCAGATTTTTTTACTGCAACACAGTAACCAGAGCATCCCAGATTTTATGGAAAGTTCCTGACAGCGAGTGGATATTCAATCTTAAAGGTCCAATTTTGCTTCCTACTCTTTCATCCCAAGGTATTGTTATAGCACCAATGTTTTGTAAAATAATCTGAGTAGGTGAGTACTTCAGCTGTCAAATAATTGGTTTTCTGCCGTGAAATATACTAAAACAGTGAGTACTGAGGATAATATGTTGTATGTATGGTGGGATGGGGGCAATAAGTGTAGGACAGTTAATGGAAATGAGCCAAAGTTCTCCATGTGCATTGAGCTATGTTCAGTGTAGCTGCAATAACAAAAATCAAACATACAAGGTATATTTTCTGAAGTGCTAGACTCCTTTCCTCTGATATGTAACATAAATATTTTATACACAGAGTAAATCTAGGGAGAATTTGCAAAATATGGCCTCTAAAGGTCACTTATTTTTTTAAAAGGTAGTGAGTTATTATGGGTGAATTTTTTGAGTAGTCAGTAAAAATAACTAGTTCTTTTTCAAGTGCTTGCTCATGTCCATTCCATATTAGGTGTGTGTGCTTGCCATATGCACTGCTGCTGAAAGTTTTTCCCTTAGCAATATCCATAGGGGACCAGCTCTGGTGCCCTCTGGAGTGATGACCGCATAGCATGATATAAGGTTTTCCCACCACCCTCAGTTCCTTGCCACCAGTGATGGTGCTGGAACTTCTTCAGCTAGCGTTGTTTCGTTCTCAGTTCTTGTGAACTTTGAAAACCTGTAATATATATTTAATAGTTCTACAGTAGTAGAAAACCTATATAGTTAGTAGTTCTTAGTTACCCTTAATGGTAGTTCTCAACTTTTCGTTAGTCCCGAATGGGACTCGGCTGGGGGATAAGGCATGCCCCGGTCCCCAGGCTTGAAGCCCTGCGATCGCTGCAAATGGCCTGTGCCCCTCAGTGATCCACATACACCTGCCTAAGGTGCTTAGGCAAAGGGCACTTAAGTGACAAGTGCCATATTTGCAAGTCCTTCACACCTAGGACAAAGAAGGAGCGCGATATCCATCTGAAAACACTTCTGATGGAGTTGCCACTCACTCCGGCACTGGAGCAGTGGTCCGACTCTGCACTGAGCACTGCGGCCGCTGTGCACAGTGCTCCGCCGGCGCTGTCCATGAACGGGCAGTGGTCCCCTTCCACAGCTCTGGTGAAGAAGCCAAAAAAGACAGAGAGGGGATGATCCCTTACCTCCCGTAAGGGAAAGGAGAGGGATGTGGGTGAGCCACTACCTGTGGCGGGCAGCTCAATGCCCCCATTGGGAACTTGGGCCCCAGATTAGGTTGAGTGGTGCAGCCCATCCCATACTTCATCTGTGACCTCAGATAGCGGTGCAGGCCCAGGCCAGCTTCAGGTACCATAAACTCCTGAAGCCCTTCAAGCGGCTCAGGAGACCCTTATCCTCCTGGTGTCACCCACACCGGCTCCAGTGGTACCTTGGTGTTGGGGAAAACCCACGTTGGGACCTATACATGTGTCCCGCCTCAGTGGCACTGTTCCCCGTCTAGAGAGACGTCCCACCATCGCTCGGCCACCCGAAGCCATCACACCTCAGGACTAGAAAGGCAGGCTCAGCTGAGCCCTCTTCAATCCCCGCACTGGGTGCACTGATCGAGGGACTCGAGGTGTACCTTGGTGGACTGGCACAGACCCTCTTGGGCACGTGCCACCTGGCAAGAACTTGGGACCAACCCCGACCATCTCCAAGGGCCCGGTACCAATCCCAGGACTGATGGGACATCAGAGACCACCAATCGCAGGGCCGTCATCGCCAGTCTCCAAGAAGGAGATCGCCCTACTCAGGACAATCTTCCCAGCAACTGGCCTGTAGTAGCTCCTGGTCCCATTTGATGTCCCAATATCGGTCAAGTAGCATGAGGTGTGGATCACTGGATATCTGACGCAGATCTGCTGAATGCCGTCGGTCCCCGAGAGCCTGACCAAGACAATTTCACTTGGACAAGTCAGCTTCGGGACGCAGTGACTGGCACTGGTTGGACAAGAACCACTGCTCAGCCCGATCCTGGTTGCCCAGTACTGACTGTTCCGCTGGTAGCTCTGGCTCCTAACGATGGGACAAACTCTGGTACTGACAATGCTGACCATGTTATCAGCACCAAAACCTGCCTCATAGCCCCAAGTGCAGTGGCCTGGGGGCTCACCCTGGGTATTTATCCAACCTTACTAGGCTGCCTGATGGGTGTCGGGAGCCTCGGAGAGGTCAGTGGCCTTGGTATCCTGTCCCCCTCCAGTGGTCAAGGCTTCAGGGGGTAAGACCCCGCAGGTCCAGGAGGATCTAGGAGAGCAAGCTGCTGGACCACCAATGGATGTGGAGATTCCTGTGGCAGCGGAATTAGCCTTGTCTGGTGATGATGAGGACATCACAGGGCCCCTTCACTCAGTTCCTTAGGAGGCACACCAGGAACTTTTGAAGAGGGTCGCTTTTAACCTAGGGCTTCAGGCAGAGGAATTGGAAGAGCCCTCGGACTATGTTTGATGTTTTTTGGTTCTCGGCTCCCGCCAGGGTGGCCTTACCCCTTCATGAAGGGGTCTCCAAAATCACTAATGCCCTGTGGCAGACCCCTTTCCCCTGGCTCCTATCTCTAAAATGGCCAAATGTAAGTACTTTGTGCCAACCAAAGGGCACGAGTACCTATACTCTCACCCATCCCCTAGTTCCCTTGTGGTCGAGTCAGTTAACCACAAGGAGAGGCGGGGACAATGTGGGGCCACCCCCAAAAATAAAGACTTGAGGAGGCTGGATCTTTTCGGACGTAAAGTTTATTTGCCTTCCAGACTTCAGCTGAGAGTAGCCAACCACCAAGCCCTCCTTGGCCTATATGACTCCAGTATGTGGCAAGCAATGGCCAAGTTCAAATGGTCGCTCCCTGAGGCTTCCAAAAAGGAATTCAGAGTGATCCTCGATGAGGGCACAACTGCGGCCAGGGTGGCCCTCCAAGTGGCATCAGATGCTGTTGATGCTGCCGCCAGCACCATGGCTTCCACTATCTCCATGCGGCTAGTCCCTTGGCTGCTCCTCTCTGAGTTGTCAACTGAGGCTCAGCAGTCATTGCAGGACTTACCCTTAGACGGCTGGGCCCTATTTATGGAGCAAACAGGCAGCAAGTTGCATGGCCTCAAGGACTCCTGCACCACCCTGAAAACCATGAGTCTTGACATCGCAGCCCCAGCACATAAGCAGGTCAAACTGCAGCAACCTCAGGGCCAGGGGAGCTAGCCTCAGCAGGTCCAGCCCCATAAATGAGCCAAGAGTTACAAGCGCCACCCAAGCCCACCCGCATCACCCTCTGCCCAGTCGATCTCGACCCGTAATAGGCAGGGGGCCAAACGGTTGTTTTGAGGGTGCACCTGAGGGCAACCTACCAGACTATTCCCCTAGTGTTCTCCGACTGCCTTTCCCCTTTCCTCAGCACAGTGGAACGGGGTTATACCCTCCAGTTCCTTTCTACCCCCTCTTCCTACCCACCTTCCTTGTCCCTCTTCAGGGATTCCTCTCACGACAGTCTCCTCACGCAGGAGGTAAAGGGGTTATTACAGCTGAGTGCGGTGGAAGAAGTTCTTCTTGAGTACAGGAACCAGAGGTTCTATTCCTGGTACTTTTTAATCCCAAAGGGCAGTCTGTGGCCCTTTCTGGACCTATGAGACCTCAACGAGTACCTACAGAAGCTAAAGTTCCGCATGGTCTCTCTGGCTTCTATTATCCCCTCCCTTGATCCGGGAGACAGGTATGCTCCCCTCGACTTGAAGGACGCATACTTCCACAGACTCTTCCTCCGGTTTACGGTGGGACCCCACCATTAACAGTTTACAGTCCTCCGGTTTGGCCTGGCAACAGCACTGAGGGTATTACTAAGTGCATGTTGGTGGTATCGGGTTGCTTCAAGCACCAGGGTGTCCAGATCTGTCCATACCTCGATGACTGGCTCGTCAAACGTGGCTCCAGGTCTCAAATCTGAAGGGACATTGTGGTGCTTCAAGCCGCGTGCCGCTCTCTTGGCTTACTGGTGAATGACAAAAAGTCTACGTTAATGCCAATGCAGAGGATGAAGTTCGTCGGAGCAGTCCTTGACTCTACCTGCGCCAGGGCGTTACTGCCACTGGAAAGGTTGCACACGGTGGCGAACCTCATTGCAGAAGTCTCTGCATTCCCTCTGACTACGGGCAGGGTCTGTCTGTGCCTGCTGGGTCACATGCACTTATGTGGTCTGCCATGCCAGGCTCTAGATGTGGGCCCTGCAACAATGGCTGGTGATGGTCTATTCCCAGTCCTGAGACCCCATGGAGAAGATCATTACCATTCTCCAGGTGATAGTTACCTCGCTGAGATGTCCTGGAAGGGGTTCCGTTCGACAACCCTCTTTACTCCATCGAGTTGATGTCAGACACCTCGGACATCAGCTGGGGGCACATCTCAGCAGCCTTCAGACAGGGGATGTGGTCCCCAGAGGAGGCGCAGTTAGACACAAATGTCAAAGAGCTCTGAGCAGTCTGGCTGGCATGCAGAGTCGTCTTGCCGCACCTGTTGGGCAAAGTGGCATGAGTCCTGATGGACAGCACAGCCTTGATGTCCTACATCAACAAGCAAGGAGGAGTGTGCTCGTGTGGGACTTCTGCCTCATAAAATCCACCTAGAAGCTTGTCACCATTCTGGCATTGGGAATAGGCTGGTAGACCAGCTCACCAGGGACTTCTCTTCTTACCACGGTCTCGCATGATATTCTTATCAATAAACTAGGCAAATACAACTTAGATGGGGCTACTATAAAGTGGGTGCATAATTGGCTGGATAACCGTACTCAGAGAGTATTAATTAATGGTTTCCAATCCTGCTGGAAAGGTATAACAAGTGGGGTTCTGCAGAAGTCTGTGTTGGGACCGGCGCTGTTTAATATCTTCATCAACGACTTAGATATTGGCATAGAAAGTACGCGTATTAAGTTTGCAGATGATACCAAACTGGGAGGGATTGCAACTGCTTTGGAGGACAGGGTCATAATTCAAAATGATCTGGACAAATTGGAGAAATGGTCTGAGGTAAACCGGATGAAGTTCAATAAAGACAAATGCAAAGTGCTCCACTTAGGAAGGAACAATCAGTTTCACACATACAGAATGGGAAGAGACTGTCTAGGAAGGAGTATGGCAGAAAGAGATCTAGGGGTCATAGTGGACCACAAGCTAAATATGAGTCAACAGTGTGATACTGTTGCAAAAAAAGCAAACGTGATTCTGGGATGCATTAACAGGTGTGTTGTAAACAAGACACGAGAAGTCATTCTTCCGCTCTACTCTGCGCTGGTTAGGCCTCAACTGGAGTATTGTGTCCAGTTCTGGGCACCGCATTTCAAGAAAGATATGGAGAAACTGGAGAGGGTCCAGAGAAGAGCAACAAGAATGGTGAGAGGTCTAGAGAACATGAAGGAAGGCTGAAAGAATTGGGTTTGTTTAGTTTGGAAAAAAGAAGACTGAGAGAGGACATGATAGCAGTTTTCAGGTATCTAAAAGGGTGTCATAAGGAGGAGGGAGAACACTTGTTCATTTTAGCCTCTAATATAGAACAAAAAGCAATGGGCTTAAACTGCAGCAAGGGAGATTTAGGTTGCACATTAGGAAAAAGTTCCTAACTGTCAGGGTAGTTAAACACTGGAATAAATTGCCTAGGGATGTTGCTGAATCTCCATCTCTGGAGATATTTAAGAGTAGTTTAGATAAATGTCTGTCAGGGATGGTCTAGACAGTATTTGGTCCTGCCATGAGGGCAGGGGACTGGACTTGATAACCTCTCGAGATCCCTTCCAGCCCTACAATCTATGAATCTATGAAACCACGAGTGGTCGCTTCATACAGAGGTACCTGCATGACTTTCCAAAGGTGGGGGACTCTCCAAGTGGACCTGATCACTACAAGACAGAACAGGAAATGCCACCGGTTTTGTTCTCGACAGGGTCTCCGATGCCTTCCTCCTGTCGTGATCAGAGAGCCTGATATATATGTTCCCTCTGATTCCACTCATCAGTAGGGGTCTGGCAAAGATCAGGAGAGATAAAGCATGGGTTACCATTATCGTCCCGGTGTGGCCGTACCAGCATTGGTTCGGCATACTCATGAGCCTATTGGCGACCACTCTCTGGCCCCTTCCCAACTGACTGGACCTGCTGTTGCAAGACCACAGTCAGCTCTTACACCCCAACCTCAGGTCTCTCCACCTCTTGACATGGATGCTGCGTGGCTGAACCCGGAGGAGCAAACTTGTTCAGAAAGAGTCCAGCGAGTCCTCCTGGAAAGTAGGAAGCCCTCAACTAGACTGACTTACCTGGCCGAGTGGACGAGGTTTCCCTGCTGGGCGTCTGAACACGGCGTCTCTCCCTTGAGTTCCTCCATACAGGCTGTCATGGACTACCTGCTCCATTTGAGGAACCAGGGCCTGGTGCACTCTTCCATTAGAGTGCATCTTGTGGCTATCTCCTCTTTTCACCCACCGATCCAAGGTCAGACGGTGTTCTCCAATGACATGATAGTCAGATTCTTGAGAGGGCTGGAGAGACTCTTCCTGCAGATGCAGGTTCCATCTCACAGTGGGTTCTTAACTTGATCCTTTCTAGGCTCACTGGCCCGCCCTTTGCACTGCTGGGTTCCTGCTCCCTTTCCCATCTGTCATGGAAGGTCACGTTCCTGGTGGCGGTGACGTTAGTGAGATGGGTCTCAGAAATTAAAGCCTTGACCTCAGAACTGCCGTACACGGTCTTCTACAAAGATAAGGTTCAGTTGTGGCTCCACCTGGTCATCTTGCCAAAGGTGGTCTCCAACTTCCATGTGAACCAGGACATCTTCCTCCTAGTGTTCTGTCCCAAACCATCCAAGACCAGCGAGGAGAGGCGTCTTCATGTCCTGGACAGCTGGAGGGCCTTGGCTTTTTACTTAGAATTTATCAAGCCTTTCCGTAAATTGACTCAACTCTTCATCGTTATACTGGATAGGATGAAGGGTCTTCCGGTGTCCTCGTAGAGGATTTCCAATTGAATCATCTTGTGCATAAGGACCTGTTACAACCTGGCGGGGGTTCCACTGCCGCCAATCATCAGAGCCTACTCGACGAGAGCGCAGGCATCTTCGATGGCCTTCCTGGCGCACATCCCTATCCATGACATCTGTAGAGCCGCAATGTGGTCCTCTGTCCTCACGTTTACCGCTCATTATGCCATCACTCAGCACGCCAGAGACGACGCTGGGTTTGGCAAAGCTGTGTTGCACTCTACATGTCCATGAACTCCTACCCACCTGAGGGTAGTGGGGGGAGCCGGCGGCGTCCCTTATACTGCGCCGTGTGGGCACCATTCCAGAGAGCGCCAGAGCTGATTCCCTACAGATACTACTAAGGGAAAAACTTCTGGCACTGGTGCATGTGGTGAGCACATACACCTAATATGGAATGGAGATGAGCAACACAACTTGAAGAACACCAGTTATGGAAAAGGTAATTATATTTTCTGATACCAGATGATACATTCTGATTGATATCTAAAGTAAATGTCTCAATAAACAAGTGCAAATAAATTATGTAAACCTGCTAAAAGAAAGAAATGTACAATAACATCCAACTGTCTCCATCAATTTGCATTATTACATTGAGACAGCAAAGATAAATAATTGGTGTTATAGGTACTGTACCATATTAGCTGATTTCTTAAACAGCTTTGTTCTAAATAGTCTTTCCTGTTGGCTTTGAATTTCTCTTAGATCTGTTGTAATAAATATTTTCATATATTTTTGTCCGTATTAAAACCATTTAGCAACTGCCTTCTTGTGGATTTTCCCCCACATCTTTACTATTTTCCCCCATATCTTTACTATACATTTTCCTTATTTCTATACTCCTGTTATCTCATCATGTTATAGCTTACTTGTCACTGCTCTAAACTAAAAAACCCTCATCTGTTTAATCTCTCCTCATATGGAATCCTGTACATGCCTTAATAATTTTTATTGTCCTTCTTTGGGCTTTTTTCATCTGCATCCTTTTTGGAACAGGTGTGTAACATTACGTTAAAGTGAAGGAGGGTCACAGAGTACCATATTCAGAGGCCTGATATCAAGCTCTCCAAATACACCTCTACCTTGATATAACACGAATTTGGATATAATGCGGTAAAGCAGTGCTCTGAGGGGGCGGGGCTACTCACTCTGGCGGATTAAAGCAAGTTCGATATAATGCGCTTTCACTTATAACACGGTAAGATTTTTTGGCTCCTGAGGACAGTGTTATATCAAGGTAGAGGTGTACGTATGTAGGCAACATGACTATCATGGGTATTTATAGACCCCCCCGCAACTGTACGATCTGTGTGATTCACAATTTTTAATGTATTTATCCTCCCAACACCTGTGTGAGGAAGTTCTATTGTCCCCATTTTACAGGAGGGAATTAAGACAAAGAGAGTAAGTATATGTGTAAACTGCAGTAAAAGATCAGGTCAACTGACTCAGGCCCTCAGGGCTCAGGCTGTAAAATTCCAGGCTGCGGCTGGAGCTTGAATGTCTACACTGCAATTTTTAGCCCTACAGTCCAAGCCCTGTGAGCTCAAGTTAGCTGACCCAGGCTCTGAGACTCAGTGCTGTGGGTGTTTTATCACTCACTATGCAGAGGTACCCTGAGGTCATGCAGGTAGTTTGTGGCGCATCTAGAATTTAAACTTGGGTCTCGGAGTCCCAGGCTCACTCCCTAACCAGTAGATCATCGTTACATGATTTATCCTCTTCTCAACCTAGTTGAGCATCTCTAACAGGCTTTACACACAATAAAATCCTGCATTTATTTTCATTTAGTTGCTGTTTCACAAATGTACTTTCACTTGCAGGTAATTTGCAGTATTTCAGGGGCCAGTACACATGTGAGCCATCTGAAGAAGATGGCATAATGGAACTGGCATGCAGCAAACAGTTGACATCAGACTTAAGTTATTTGTGGGCTCCAATTTTGGCACATTACTTACTGGAAAATTATGCTATCAAGTGCCATCTGCAGCTACCAAATGTGCCATTGGGAGGTGTGCAAGCTTCTTTCCAGAAAAATGCTTGATGCCTAATGCCAATCATTTCTTATAAAGTGTCAGTTCATTGATTTTAATAAGTAAGAGCAGGTACGTTCTCCTATTCTTCTACATTAATGCAGACCCTAAGGTAATACTTCCAAACATGTGGCAGGTAAAACACAGTGAATTTGAATCTCTTATAATCCTTTTTCATTTTTTTGCCTTCATAAATTGTTCTACTATATGCAAATAGTTAGATAATTCTTAAGAAGTTAGAAGAAGTAGCTAAGAATATTACTTCACACTGCCTTAGATTTCTTGGCTGATGAAGCTCATGTTGTATGAATAGAATTGACAAGAACTATATCAGCAGTTGTTGCACAAAATGTACATGCAGTGGTGGCTTGCTGAATCTGCTTTGGGAACTTTCTCCTTAATTTGCCATTTTAAAGGTTACACTGGTCTACAATTTTTGAGAAGTCGTCTGCTTCAGAGATAAAATGTGGTATTTATTATGTATTTTGATGTGCTGAATTCAAGTATGACAATTTAAAACAACTGATTGGCTACTATTTCTAAGATATTTAAGTTTTTACATTTTATGTCTATGTATATTGTGTAGATAGTAGAGTTTTAATCATAAATTGTAAACCTAGGTCTTTTCATGTGTTTATGGTTGCTTTACATGATATATTTCATCTGTCCCTGTTTATGTAACACTTTAAAATCAGCAAACAGGTATATATAAAAAATTTATTATGACAAACAAAAGGCAAAAACTATTATTAACATAGGTTAGGTCTATTCAGTATCTACTTCACGTCCTTGTGCTTGTCTCTTGTATCATTAAATTGGAGCAGTCTCTTGTGTACTGTCCCAGCTAGTCCGCAAGCATTGATGGGGCCCATTTGCCCTGAAGCGTTTCTCCATGTTCGTCAATGTCCTTGAAATCGTCTATTGCGCCGTGACTCGTCGTCACTGCCTCCGCAGTTGGGTGGAAAAATCTAGAATGAGAAGTGCAAATAATCTTATACTCCTTTAGTGACTGTTGCACCAACGTTTTGGTATGCCTTGAGGAGTTTCCACCAAACAACCTGTTAGTTGTCTGCCTTGTGTGTTTCCGAGAGAAACTATTGCCCACTACTGGAAGGCTTTCAGTCGCCCGTTCTTTTTCCTTGCCTAGCATGCATGGTGCTAAATTGAGTCATCTTGAAGAAGTCACGCATCTGAGGACAACAATAAGCCTTCCTTTATCTTATGCTTCACTTCCTTGGAAATTTCCACGGAGCGGTACTTGAAAGCTGTTGTTGTTGTTCAATGCCTTGACAAGTTCTTCATAGACCCAGCTTGATGTGAAGGTAGTAATCCAATCTTCCTGATATCAAAGTGGTGGACTGCTGAACGTTTTTCCCTCAGCCCAGCCCAATGACTCGTCGGCGTGGCCAATCTTTCTGTGTATTGTAGTGGACCTGCACATTGTATCTTCGCAAACTCAGATGCGTGGACTTGAACGGCGAGTCATTCATACCGTCTCAGACGCAAAACAAGCAGTACTTTGTGTATCGATGTCTGGCAGGAACCAAGCAAGAGAGCAACAACCTTCAATCGCCACAAAGCTGCCACTAGATGAGTGGTCTAGTTTATGCACCTCTAAAGTTGTTCATGTTGTCATAGGTTTCCCTTCATATGGACTGCATGACCCAACTGGAATGGATGGCAAACATTGCATGTGGCCAGCAAAACCTTTAAGATGCATCCTTCGATGAAATCAATGAAACAGTCGCCACTCATCTGGATCGTGAACGATGTAGGGTCTTGCTCTATTCACACTCCATCGATGTTGTTGAGCTACAAGATCAACTTTCCATGAAAGAAGAATGGACACAGATCCTTTTGACGGTCACAAGAAAATGGAAAAACCTAAACATCAACCTGCAGCAGATTCCACTGCTGTGAGTCTGGAGCCAACAGCTAGACTAGAGCCAATCAACAATTTTAAGCGTCATTTTCGTTCTCAGTGACCCAGAATTAGTTAAGTTTGACTACATTTATTTCAGAAGCATTTTGGCTGTAGAGCAGTGTTATATTGAAACATAAGTTAGCAAACTTTAAATCAGTCCTTTTGTCATGAAAGAGAAGTAAACACCAGTAGCTCTACCTTTCCTTCAGGATTCAGTAACCTTCCTGTGCCTGCTTCAATTCCAAAAATTCAGTCAGTTTAGCCATTCACTACAGCGAGTTAAAAAATATAGTGACTTTTTCCTCTTTCAATATTTTACACATTCTGTGCCTGAATGCTGCCTTCTAATTTAGTGCAAGGCAGCCATCCTCTTAATTCAGCACAGTTTTTCAGTTTCTTTCAAAGTATGAGTATAGGTAAGATATTATTTATGTAAGGCAATTGACCACTTGGAGACAATAGTTGTGAGCTGTGAGCTCCATGAAGTAATGGTGAAATGGTTTAACTCTGAGCCTAAACCAGATAAATAGGGCATGTAGGCTTCACAGTGATAGACCTGTTATAATAACGTGACTTGAACAGAAACAACTTTGAGCACTATTGTGGGTGGAGCTAGGGTTCAAGAAAACTTTTTTGTAACAGTTCTGAAAATGTTTTTGATCTGTCCATGCTCGTAACTGAAACTTTTTTTTCAGTTGTCAACAGCAAGTTTCATAGCATATACAGAATTATTGGTGAACATTTTCAGAGGTTTAAAAAACAGTTTCCTAATGTACCATGTCTTGAAAACATATTTTTTCCTATGGCAAAGATCTAAAACTAGGTGAGGGGATTCTCATTATGGAATAACAGTACAAACAGCAATGCAGTTCCCTATATCCCTCAAGGTAGCACACATGTAGGTTCCTTCAAGAGATTGCAGTGACATACATAATAAGTCTATAATCTCTGGATACTGGGTGTCCGTACCCTAATGCGGGTTCAGTGGATTTGTTGATTGAGTGAGGAAAACCAAGACCAGGCAGACTGAAAATTCAAAACACCACGTGGCCGTTTATTAACAGGGAGAAAATCACAACTTGGGCTGGGGAGAAGCACTTTTACCAACTAACAGTGCTATTAGAACAAGAAACCTTTACACAATCTAAAACAAGCTATTTACATTCATTAACACATAACCAAATACTTCAAAACCAACTGCTCTTGTAAAAGGTAAACGAATACACCAAATTAAATGATCTGTGTGCACACTTAACCAAATATCATTATCAGATACACCAAATTAACTTCAATAGCAGTTATTATAACAACTCAATCCTTAAATACCATATATACATAACTTTATAACAGGCAGCAGCATATGCAGTTGTATACCAAATAGAGAAAGGAGAGGGGAGGAAGAGAGAAGAGGCTAGGCAAAGCACAGAAAGTTAGAGGGCAAGTACCGTATTCCAGGCGCAGCTGACCATCAGTACAGACACCAGAAGCACACCAAATCCGTGGGGGGTAACGATGAAAAAATAAGCAACACGTCCCGAGCCGGCTGTATTCGGAGGAGACCCCTGGCTGAAGGGTTGATCAGGTCCTTCAGTCAGTACGTGGATACTCCTGCAGATCCTGGCACGAGGCATGGTTTTATTCCAGGGACTTTTTTACACCTGGCAAAATTTGATTGGTCCCTAGCTCCCCCACCCTCCAGGTTCCGAGCTGTTGCCCCCTACGTGGGCAGATTTTGCACACGGCACACTAGAAGCTACTAGAAGCTGCACTCAGCACACTAGCATAGTTTTGCACACAACCCTAATCCGACCCTTTGAACTGCATTACAATTGGTCAGATTGGGCCCCTTTGCTCAAGGCACGCTGGTGTTATGCACACAGCACTAACCTGATCCCTGGGTTGCTAGGCAGAAGAGCAGGAGACTGCACACAACACTAGCCTAACCCCTAGGTGACCAGGTAAAAAGGCGGGAACCTGCACACGGCCCTCTAAGGTTGCACACCGCACTACGGTGCTGCACACAGTACTAGTGAGACCTTTAGATGACCGGCAATTGGCCATACAGACGCCATGTCAGACCAGAGGCCTTAGGGCTGTGACACTGGGGAAACAGATACATTGCCTTATTTACAGTGTGGTTGTTGGTCTCATGATACTAGAGAGGTGGATGAGGTAATATTTTTTTTATTGGACCAAATTCTGTTATGAAAGAGAGAAAACTCAGTGTAAGTTCGAAAGTATGTCTCTTTCACCAGTAGAAGTTGGGCCAATAAAATAGACTAGTTCACCCATCTTGTCTACCCTGCCATATTCTTAGTTTCCTGATATTTACAGGAATTTTAGACAGGGAGGGCTCCAGGTGCCAGCGCAGCAAGTGCGTGCTTGGGGCAGCAAGCCATGGGGGGCGGCAGGCAGGCAGGTAGGCTTTGGTGGAATGCCTGTGGGAGGTCCTCCGGTCCCACGGCTTCGGCGGCAATTCGGCGGCAGGTATGCCGAAGGCGTGAGACTGGCAGATCACCCGCAGAAACGCCACCGAATCCGCGTGACCAGTGGACCGCCCGCAGACGTGCTGCCAAAGGCTGCCTGACTGCCATGCTTGGGGTGGCAAAAAACATAGAGCTGCCCCTATTTTAGAGCTTTTAAAAATCATCACACCAGATGACCTACCTTTATACTTTGTATTCTCTGTTTGCTGCTGGCTGACCTGTTTTTTCTAATTAAGATGTGATAACTTCTAGACATTTCTTTTACTTAACCGTAGAATGAACAGGGCCTTCTTTTTACAACTTTCTTACTAAAGTAATCTTCAGAATCTTAATCTCCCAATATACAAGCAAATAGAGCATTGGACTGACATTCAGGAGACCTAAGTTCTGTTCCTGGCTCTGCAGCTAGTCTGCTGGGTGACTTTGGGGAAGTCACTATTTATCCCTGTGCCTTGTTGCCTCCATCTGTAAAATGGGGTTAATTATACTGAGTTCCTTTGTAAAGTGTTTTGAGATCTACTGATCAGAGCTAGGTATTATTGTACAGTTTACTCAGAAAGAGAATGACAGGTTTCAGAGTAGCAGCCGTGTTAGTCTGTATCCGCAAAAAGAACAGGAGTACTTGTGGCAACTTAGAGACTAACAAATTTATTTGAGCATAAGCTTTCATGGACTACAGCCCACTTCTTCAGCTGCATCAAGAGAATGGTTTACGTTCTTTTCATCATAATGTAATCTCTAGCAACTCTGAATTTGCTGGGTATGCGGAAGTCAAGATATTTCTTAACATGGTGACATTGAAATAGTAGCTTTTGTTGCACAGTGCTAAGTAGAGAGGTCATTGCAGGAAAGTATCATTATTGCCCCATGATTAGTAGCAAAAGTTAAAATGTAGGGCCTTCCATTAGTGCTAATGGAACATTCGGCTTTTACTCTGCCAGTGAATGTTCTAATGAGAAAGCAGGAACAAACCAGTTGTTTCTGGTTGATTTCAGTCTACGTCTTCATCTGCTGAATTATCGGCTCACTTCCTCTAAAATCTGCGGTGGTGTAGAAGAGCTTGCAGAGCCAAATTTTATAGCTAAAGCAAAATTGTTTGTCTCTTCTTTCTAGAAACTTTATTTGATGGAGAAAAATAGGCATGATCATATTTCCATGTTCATGTTTTCATTGCTCAGGCCAGATTTGTGTCCTGACAATGACAACTGTATGCTTACATCAGAGTCCATTAGCACTTATGAATGTAGGTCAGTTTTAGCCCAGCTATTAAAACTGAAAAACAACTTTGAGAAGTCATTGAAGTGTCTTCATGCTATAGTTTCTTTAGTGGTTGTACAGTTGTATCTTCTTTCTTAGATAAAAGACCATTTTATTTTATTTTATTTCATTTCATTTCATTTTTAAAAACTCGAAAATCCTCTTGGAGAGAATACAATTTATGGAATGATTAATTTTGTGAGAAAGTGGGCTGTTGGATATGCTTGTAGAAGGTACTTACCTAAGAGATAGTATCTGCCTGTCCCTTGGGCTAGAACACCCCTTATGATATAACTGATCATAAGCTGAAAGACAAAAAGTCTTTTCCCAAGTTCAGAACTACTAAGGGCTGAACATGTTAGTACACTGCCACATTTACTTAAAAACTAACTCTGAATTTGAAGCCTGTATAATGGGCTTAAAAAAAAAGAAAGAATAAAGGCCTAATTTGCTTCCTGAAGGAATTTCTCCATAATATGCTGGCATTCATTAACTAAATGCATACGTGGGGTAGAGGGGAGTTTGATTTGCAACAGGCTAGACATGAATTCTCAAAAATATCCATAAATCTCAACAGCATGAGTTTCCACATGCTTTTGTTTTGACTGCTTGGTATACACTGATTTACTCCATAGCAACTGTCAAATAGAAATGTTCTTCCAAAGGGATAGAAAGAAAAGGAAGACGTACAGTACAGTATGGAGGTTGGAAATTTCTTACTTCATGGAGAAAATGATGCCTTCTTTTCATGAAAAAGCTCACACCTTTCATCATGAAAGAAAATATGCATAAGCAGCATCACCCACTCTTTTGATGGTTGGTTTTAAATATTAGATATGAAAGTCCAAGTCAACATTTCTGAATCATGTTTATTCACTTTTATTTTTCTTGGTGGAAAAGTCAGCTCATCTAGGAGCAAAACATTAACATGATATTTAAAATGAATAAAGTAATAGCCAGACTATGTCCTGGTAAACATATACAGTAGTTCAGTGAGTCTCAAACTTTTTTTTACTGGCAACCCCTTTCACATTGCAAGCCTCTGACTGTGATCCCCCTAATAAATTAAGCACTCTTTTAAATATATTTAATACCATTATAAATGCTGGAGGAAAAGGTGGGGTTTGGGATGCAGGTTGACAGCTCACGACCCCCTGAGGGGTCCCGACCCCCAGTTTGAGAACCACTGCAATAGTTGATTCAGTTTAACTAAATTTTTTATAATACACATTTTAGTTAAACTAGTGCAAATGCCTGTGTGGATACACTTTATTTCAGTTTACAAATGGCTTATATTTATTTAACTTGCATCTGCAAAGATCCAGGAATTTCAGCAGCGCCCAGACTAGGAAGCTTGTGGCAGGCTTATTTTCCAAGTAACTCATCAATGCAAGCTTCATTGTCTGAAAGACTCCATGACTATACTACTCTTCGCAACTCTGAGGCCACTTCTTGACTCTTAACAGATGACACAGTGTTATTTTCAGGGTCTTAAAAATATAAAATTACAGGGGATCAGGAATCTTTGTTTGCAGCTTATAGGGGAGTTGGCAGTTGCAAGAAAAAATCTCAAAGATGCAAATTCCTTTGATTGCAGCTACAAGCTTTTTTAATGGACAGATGAGTACAGTGATATTTCCCCACTCCCCCTTTTTAACTTGCCAACAAATGTTGACGAAATAAGCATTTGGTAATTGGCCATATACTGAACAAATCAAATAGCTTCTCAAGTAATTTGATCTATAGTTCCAAGGGACAAAACAATTCTAGTTCTTTGCAGATGACCCAGTGAAGCAAAGGCTGAAGCTTAGGTAGAGTTGATTGTCACACATTATTTTGATCCTCTCCAATCTGTGTTTTGCTGAATGAAACTTAATAGATTTCTAAAAATTCTTGCTAAGTGACATATATGCAGACTTAAGAGAGCTGCTTTTTGTCTATGTTTAGGCCTGATCCTACACCCTTGACGGCAATGGGAGTTTTGCCATTAAGTTCAGTAAGCACAGGATCAAGGCCATGGTAAACATACCTAAGCTGTTATGATTCTTGAATAAATTACAGTTGCTTTCCAGACTCAAACTTCCATCCATTTCTTTTGTGGCTATCTAGAGGATGGAGCCTATTTTAGAAAGTGGTTCTTAGAGAAGCAGTACCAGTCTTCTCACTGTTACTTCTGCTTTCCAAACATACTTTGTTAAATAGGTATTTGTGAAGTATCATACCAAGTTCATTTCACCTGCAGTAGCATGACTAATGTGACTAGAGTTGCCAACTTCCTAACTGGACAAAACTGAACACCCCTTCCCAGAGGCCACACCCTTGCTCTGCCCCTTCTCTGAGGCTCCACCCCCTTCCTCCAACCCCCTCCTCCCTCCATTGCTCGCTGTTCCCCACCCTTTGCTGGGCTGAGGCGGGGGTTGGGGTATGGGAGGGGGTGAGGGCTCCAGTTGGGGGTGCGGGCTCTGTAGTGGGGCCAGAAACGAGAGATTCAGGGTGCATGACTCCAGGCTGGGGTAGCGGGTTTGGATGCAGGAGAGGGTGAGGGCTCTGGCTGGGGATGTGGGCTCTGGGGTGGGACTGGGGATGAGGGATTTGGGGGGGGATCTCCGGGCTCATGCCAAAGGGTTTGGAGTGCGGGAACTGGTTCCAGCCTGGGGCAGGGGGTTGGGGTGCAGGAGAAGGTGCGGGGTACAGGCTCTGGGAAAGAGTTTGGATGCAGGAGGGGGTTCCGACCTGGGGCAGAGAGTTGGGGTGCGGGTTGGAGTGCGGGGTCTGGGAGGGAGTTAGGGTGTGGGAAGGGGCGCAGGGCTGGGTTGGGGTGGGGGTGCGAGGTCTGGGAAGGAGTTACAGTATGGAAGCGGGTTCCGACCTGGGATGGGGGTTTGGGGTGCAGGCTCTGACTAGGCAACTTTACCTCAGGTGGCTTCCGGTTGGTGGTGCAGTACGGTTAAGACAGGCTCCCTGCCTGCCCTGGGTCTGTGCTGCTCCTGGAAGTGGTTGGCATGTCTGGCTCCTAGGCAGAGGCGCGGTCAGGCAACTCTGCGTGTTGCACATGCCCTTGCTCACAGGTGCCGCCATCGCAGCTCCCATTGGCCATGGTTCCTGGCCAGTGGGAGCTGCAGAGCCGGGGTCAGGGACAGCACACGGAATTTCCCTGTTTGCCTCTGCTGCACCTAGGGAGCAGACATGCTAGCCACTGCCTTAGCCCTGCTTTACAACCAAACTTTTAACAGCCTACTCAGCAGTGCTGATTGGTGCCACCAGGGTCCCTTTTTGACCGGGTGTTCCAGTTGAAACCGGATGCCTGGCAACCCTAGTGACAGCACATATCTTACTCTCTCAGGGACTAATTCTAATTTGTGATACTAGATCTGGCCTTAACATTTTTGATACGCAGGCATGACAGTTTTTGAACCCCAACTTCCAAATATAACTGACTCTTACCCAATATGGTTGCACCTCTATGCACAGAGTTGCTTTTGAGATTTCACAGTTAGTGTGTGAATATGGGAGTATCTCCAAATTTAGCTGACTCATTTATTTAAAATGTAATCAAGTCAGGGATATTCAGCTTGGCACCTGCCCAACTGTTTGTGCTGGGGTCTTTGCAAATTTGACACCTGAAGAAGAGCTCTGTGTAACCTTGAAAGCTTCTCTCTTTCACCAACAGAAGTTGATTCAATAAAAGATATTACCTCACCCATGTTGTCTCTCCACTATTTGGAAAAGGTTTTTAAGGGACAAGTGTCCAAATAAGGATGCTAGGCCCCACTATCCAGTGTAGGGACTGCATCTATAGCTGCAGACTTTCTTATCCCCACGGCCTAGCTTTTTTAGTGTTACGTTCAATAGAGATAGAGAATATAGTACTACAGAACTTGTGTGCAAACATAAGAGTGGAATTTTTGCAGTTCCTGGTGACATTCCGATATTTAAGATAAGACACTCATTCTGAATTTATACCAAAAGAGGAACTGTATAGGTCAGGGGTGGGCAAACTACGGCCCGTGGGCCGGATCTGACCCCTCAGGGTTTTGGATCTGGCCCTCGAGATTGCCCGCCACAGGCCCTGCATCGCTCTCAGAAGTGGCCCTCTGGCAGTGGGGCAGAGGGCTCCAAGTGTGTTGCTTTTGCTTCCAGGCTGTCAAGGTATTTTTCCCACTTTGAACTGTAGTGTCCAAAAAGTGGGGACCTTCATGTATCCTTCTAAGCTTTAATTCCTAGCTTAGATCCGATAGCGCCACCACAAGCCAAAATATAGTGTTTGGCACACTTTCTGTTCCCCCAAAACCTTCCCTGGGGAACCCAAGACCGAAACCCTGGGTACCCTTGAGAGGCTACACTCCCTCCTGGTCCTAGGCTACTGGTCACTCTTGGATCTTAAACAGAGAGGAATTAACTCCCCCCTCAATCCTGGTGAGGTTCGAGACCCAATCCCTTGGTCTTAAACAAGGAAAAAAATCAATCAGGTTCATTAAAAGAAGCTTTATTAATAAAAGAAAAGGTAAAATATTCTGTTAAAATTAGGATGGAAATGTTTAAGGTGTCAATTCAATATAGCTAAGGGACTCCTTCCCCCCGCCTGATCTGTTCAGTCCTACTGCACCATGATCAGGTTAAAAATCTTCCCTTCAAAATACACATTCACAGTTAGAAAACACACAGAAGACTAATCCGCCTTTCTAGCTAGTACTTTACTATTTGACATGAGAGACTGTTTCAGAAAGATTGGGGAAACCTGGGCGTGCACGTCTGGTCCCTTCTTAACCCCAATGGCGTGTGTGTGAATAACGAACAAACAAACAGCTACAAACAAGCTTCCCTCCACCATATTTGAAAGTATTTTGTTCCCCATGCGTCTTCTGTTCAGGTGTCAGCCAGGTCTCAGTGGAGTTCTTAACCCTTTACAGCGTAAAGAGACATTACCCTTACCATCTGTTTATGACACAGGCACTGTGTCCCCGCCATCTCTCTTGGCCGGGAATGGGGAACCCTGGCCAAATGGGCAGCTTCGGGGGAGGGTACCTGAGGCACAGCCAGAGCAGTTGTACACAAAGTCCTCCGCCCCTCCGCCCCCAGGGCTGGCAGCGCTTCTTATGGAGTTGCTCGGGGCTGCGGGCCGGGCAGGATGCAGGGAGCTTGCCCTGGGCCCCGGTGCGTGCGCTGCACCTGGGTAGCTTTAGGTAAGTGGCGCCAGGCCGGGAGCCTTGAATCCGTCCTGCCCCGTCCTCCAACTCCCTGCCCTTGATCTCACTGCTGCACCACAAACCCCTGACCTAGCCCCCTCCTGCACCCACCCTGCTCTGGTCCCCCTTTGCAGTCTTGCACTCCTGCCCTGGGCCCCCTTCTGCACTCCGCACCCCTCCTGCACCAACGCCCTTCCCCTGAGCTCCCTGCTGTACCCGCAGCCCTGTGCATTCCACCTCCTGCCTGAGCCCCTGTTCGCCACCCGCACCCCTCCTGCACCCCAGCCCCCTGTCCTGAAAGCCCCCTCCTGCGCCTTGCCATCCCTCCTCTGTGCTCTCTCTCTGTCTAATGTCTCTTGCCCGCCCTGCATACAATTTCCCCACTAGAATGGCCTTGGCAAAAAAGTTACCCACCCCTCTATAGTCCATACATTAGTTGTGATAACTTATATCAGACGCGAATCTGTCTAATACTTACAGTGAATCTTGACTTTCAGTGAAACTGTTTATCAAAGCAACTATATGTGAAAACCTCTGATGTGGCAAGAAAGTTCCCCCGCCAGTTTGACTTCTGTAAACTGCCTCCAAGTGCCAATTAACTGTGGTACAGCGGAAAACTACTGTTGTTGACTGAAAATGCTTTGGTTATTTGTTTAGTGCTTTCAGAATCTCAATGTCAGATATTATAAATACTTGTTCACCTGGCAAGGCTTGGGGGTAACTGGATATGCCAAAACAGAAAAATGCCATATATAGATCATTAGTTCACATGAATCTTAAAACACCGTAGCTTTATAAACAATTATTCCATTAACAGTCTGTGTCTCTGATTGGCAATCTTGGCTCCAGTGCTGCTTCTTCATTTGTGGAAATAGTGTAAACACAATAGTGTTTATAGTACACAGTTAGGAACCACTGCTGTTGAAAACTGACTTATTTGTTGCTTTTGGGTGACAACTAGTGTTTGTTTTAACTATTTTTCATCATTTATTAAAGATTTTATATTTACAGGAAAAAGCCTGAGAGGCACAAACCACCTAACACACACAAGAGTACAGTTTAGGTATAATCTTGTTTACATTTCAAATCTCAAAATGTTTACTAAGGATTTGAACCCTAATCAAAGTTAAGATATTGGATTCAGGATTCTGTTTTGCTAGTATATAAATTCTGAATTATGTTCGGAACAATATTTTTGATTAATAGTCAAAGTTATAAAGAAATCTGTTGTTTAAGTTAAACTAAATAGTGTTAAGTTGTGTTCTAAAATAAATAATATCCACAGAGACTTCTTATTGTCTGTATTCTCAAAGCATAAAAAGTTCTCACTGTTCTTACGCTCAGTGCATTCTTAAGAATATATGATGCCTTTGTGTAATTACTCAGTAAATATACTGAGAATGAACTGAAAGTTGAAACTTTCTGAGTTGTTAAATTCTTTGTTTCTGCCATTCTTCTCACTATTAAATCTAATCACACCACTAAAAAATGTACATGTTTGTGTGAGACTACCACCGAACGGCTAAATGTCAAAAAAATGAGACCCATCGTGCTAACTTGTTATCTGATTTTAGTTTTTAAACCTGAGGGTACGTCTACACTCGCTGGATTAGTCCGATTTTACAATAAACCGGTTTTGTAAAACAGATTGTAGAAAGGCAAGTTGCACTGGCCAACTCAAGCACATTAGATTCGGCAGGCTGTGCGTTCCATGGTCCGAGGGCTAGTGTCAATTTCCGAGCGTTGCACTGTGGCGGTAGCTATTCCGTAGCTATCCCATAGTTCTGCATTGTCCCCCGCCCCCTTGAATTCTGGTGAGATCTCAGTGCCTGATGGGCAAAGATCATGGCATTGGGTGGTTCTGAGTAAATTCATTCACTGCATTTCCTATCCTCCTGGGAAAAACAATGGCCAGACAATCCATTTTGCGCCCTTTTTCCCTGGATTGCCCTGGCAGACCCACCATCGCCACACAACCATGGAGCCCGTTCAGCTTTTTTTTTTCCTGGTGCACCGTTATGTGTACTGATCGCTGACAGAGGCGTTATTGCAGGCTACACAGCAGCATTCGTTTGCTTTTAGCATGATAGCAGAGACGTTATCAATTGGTCTGTACATTTGTGCCATTGTAAATTGGCAAACAAGGATGATGTTAGCTCATTCTGCTACTGTCTGCTGCTATCAGTATGGGTGCCCCTGGCGAGGTCAGGCTGGCGGGCGCAAAGGGCAAAAATGAGAGTGACTCCCTGAGTTCAATCCCTCCTTTATGGATCTAAAATAGGTCACCCTCCTGATATGGGGCAAGTGTACCTAGAGAACTAGTGTTCAGAGAGCACAGCTGCTCCATGTCAGATCCCGGCAGAAATGTATGAGCACATGCAATTCACGGGGTTTGCCCATGCAAAAACCCCACACCGTTGTTTCCCTCCTCCTCAGCCTTCCTGAGCTACCGTTGCGAGTGTCCCCCCGCTTTTGGTGTCATGAATTTATAAAGAATGCAGTATAAGAACAGTGACTTGTTTAGATGAGATAAATGGAAGGCACCTTCCCTGGCTGCTATGACGAGTCCAGGCAGGACATTAAGCGGTGTGGGGGAGAGGAGCCCAGCATCCCGCTTGCTATGATAGTCCAGTAGTACAGAATCTTTTCTTTAGACAGTGAAGGGGGGAAGGCTGGATGGAGCACCAGCCCCACCAGTTGCGTATTGCTATGATGAAGACGGTTACCTAGACCGTATCGCCATGTTTACCCTAGTGGGAATGGACTAGGAATCATTCCTATTTCACCTGGGGCCCCGCCAGCCTCACCTGAAGCCTGCCAGGAGCACTCATGGGCTGATGATTACGACGGATAGCAGTCTCCGGCACCGGAGGGAAAGAGCGGATACTGCTCTTCACTGCTGCAGCATCGCTACCGACAGCACTTCAGTAGACATAGAGTGACATTATAAAAAAGTCAAGAAATATGATTTTCTTTCCCTTTCTTTCACGTGTGGGAAGGGAGTTAAATTGATGACGCTAGCCCCTGAACCACGCCGGACAATGTGTTTTGAACCTACAGGCACTGGGAGCTCAGCCAAGAATGCAATAGTTTTTCGGAGACTGCTGTGGACATGTAGATAGCTGAGTCCTCAGTATCATACCCCTCCCTCCCTCCATGAGCGTCCATTTGATTCTTTGGCTTTCGTTACGCTTGTCACGCAGCACTGTGTAGCCTGTGAGATTTTTTTCTAAATGCTTTGGCACTTCGTCTCTGTAACGGAGCCTGATAGAACAATTTGTCTCCCCCCCACCTACGCGATCAGATCCATTATCTCCCGATATCCGTGCCATGCGAGCTCTTTTTGGATTGTGGTGAGCTGCGCTCGGCCACCCATGTTGCATCTCCTCAGGCAGCTGATAGGCTGCCAACGACTGGGTGCGAACACAGGAAACTATGTAAATTTAAATGTCGATCCGGGTGCGTGCTTTCTCCGTGTTTACCTGGTGTCGGTGTCATGCTAAGTTCTCCTTGCCTGTCCAGACGCTGGGGTTCCAGTTGGTTGCACTTGTTTGAGCCATGTGAGTAATCGCGTCTCCTGGAGGCACAATACTCATGTTCGATCTATAGTACAGCCCCGCTAACCTAGCTCATACCGAGTCATCTGTGATATTACCGATTATTAGCGTCTCCTTTGTTGGTGAGCGCATAACTAGAAACGATTTAAGATCCCGTTTATATCATATCTATTACAGGGCCTTGTATCAGACTGGAAACAAGCAGCTGAATGAGTATTTTGAAGGGTCTCAATGAAATCAGAGTCCAGTCCCCTATAGTGTTGTATCGGGAATCTCTGTTCTGAGTACAGAAACCGATTTAAAGATCCCTTTATATCGATATAAAGGGCCTTGTAGTGTGGACGGGTGTGCCGTTAAATCGGTTTAACCCTGCTAAAATTGGTTGAAACACATAGTGTAGACCAGGCCTGAGTCAGCTAATGTTGGTTAAGTACGAGAATAGCCAGGGGCCATCCATTAGTTCTCTGATGTAAACATTTAAAACAAGTTGTATAATGTAGTTAGCTCCTTAACAGCTTTTGTAGGTTGGATTTTTTTTGTTAGAAAAAAAATTTGCTCTTTATGAAATATGATGTTTATGCTGTCTTGTCAACTTTGTGCCAACTTGCACTATTATTGTTAAAGAAGTAACTTTAACAAGAAGCTGCAAAAACAGGAACATCATTTGTAAAGGATTATTTGCCTTTTCAGATGTGTGTCTCTTCTGACGCTGCCAGTGAAAAAAATAAAAATAAATATACTTTGCTTACTCTTTACCTGTATTTATTTTCCAGTCTCTTTTCCCGACCTGCAGCATCACTTATGTCACAGAGCCCCAGAATCCTGTTTAATATAGCTTCAGAATGCAGTGGATGGAAAATAATGTGGCTCAGCTGCCTTTGCTTCTGTCAATTACAAAATTAATGCCCAAATGATCCTTTGAAAAACTTAATCACAATTTGTCTGGGGAAGGAGACAGACATCTTCATGTAATCTGTTTATCTAAAGAGAAGAATATTCAAACATGTAAATGAAGAGGATATATAGGTATAATGTTCAGAAGTGCACAAAGTGCCATACTTTTAAAAAAGTGGCTTCCTCTCCTTTCTCCCACAGCTCATTCTCCAGTCTGGATTTTATTTTAATTTTTGATATGCCTTTGTGAAAATAGAGTAAGTTAGTTTACTACAAAATAAAATTAAAAAACATGAAGGCATTTTAGGTCTCTGTTCTGTGAGCATTCATGTCATTAACCTTATGCCTGTTGTGATACAGCATGGCCAGAGGGCAGCATAAGAGTGTTAGTAGGGGGCCTTATTCCCTGCCAAGGGAGGAAGGTTTGCTTTAGATTAACTAGAACAGCTGTGGCCAATTAGAGCACCTGACTTTCCCGTCATTGGGATATAAACCCCTGCTTCAGTCAGACAGGGTGTGGTAGTTGAAGGAGAAAGGTTGGATGGAGCAGAGTGCAGATTGCAGAAGAGAGTTTGTCCAGAGAGAAATAGAAGGTTTGAGGAGTGCTGCAGGTGGATTGGAAGACCCAACAGAAACCCTAGGTAAGGGGCACCAGCTTGTATAGAAGAGAGGCGAGAAGCCCTTCACAAGCTGACGGGTATGAGAGGGAAGTAACCAGGGAAGAAACCGCTATTCAAGTGGTTCACCACACTCCCAGGGCCCTGGGTGTGGGACCTGGAGTAGAGCGGGCCCAGGTCCCTCCCTCTCCACTCCCCTCCTCCAAGGACACTAGGGAGTGATTAAGAACGGTTCAGAGCAAGCAGTAGCGCCCTGACCTACCCAGAGAAGAGGAAAGCGGCGAGGACCCAGCAGAACAGTACCGGCAATTTGCCACACTGTTACGAGCTGAAAGTTAATCTTATTGTGTTTGCAGATGAAAGCCTTACATTGTGAATTTTCTTTTCTGCTCACTGTGCTTAGGGTCCCTTTTAAAGACATGAAATTGGATGTATAGTCTGCTCACTTCCCTTCCAGATCATCCTAGTAGAAAACAAATGTAGCAGTTGATCTAAGTTCATATCAATGTTGTTAGTTGTTCTTATTACTTAGCAGTAAAGCTTACTTTATATTTTTAACATTCACCCATTAATTAACCCTTTTTCTGAAGACACCTAGAGTACTGTTATGTAATTTGTTGCATGAGTATAATATTTTTAGATTCCAGATAGAATATTTGATATTTGGGGAATGTGTATTGGTTTGAAGAGAAACGTGGGGAAATTAAGTGATTAAAATGAAAGTTCTATTTAAAAAGCTATATGAAAACAACAATTTAATATTGCAAAGATTATTAGTGAATGTTTTATTTTGTAATGAGTCATATGATTTTCACCTGCTCACTCACCTTTGTGTCATTGGGTTGTCATTGTCTCATCTAGTTTTGTGTGGAAGCCATAAAGTTGGTTCAGGTTTACTGGAAGGGTGTTGTGAACCATAAGGAGATTTCAGTAAATTTGGCTGAGTTCCAAGTGTGTACCAAACTTGGCGGGCTGTCAGTTTTGCATGTTTTTTGGGGAGTTGTTACAATCTTATTATTTATTTTTTTTAAATTTGTTTACAGATCTTTTATTTTTATAGACTAATTGTTAGGTTTACCAGACCTCTAAAAAACCCCAAATCTTAACTGATAGTAGCTGAAAAGACAAATAATAATCCCAGAGAATAAATCATTTTTATTAGTCTGTTAATTTCCTAGCCACAGGAAGAACTCAAATAAGTGTCACCTTCTAACAATCAATAAATTCCATATAGGGTTGCTAAGTAAACAAGATGCTAATTCTAGAACAATGCCTGCTCAAACAGCTTGATATCTGGGTCCTGAAATTGCCAAATATGTCTCCTCAATGGCTGAGAGTGCTACCCATAATGCCAGACAAGGTATACAAACCAAGTGGAGCATGAATTTTAGATTAAACATTTATGAGATTTTCAAAGTCAAGTAAGTTTGTGGTTAAAGTTCATTTAAAGCAGTGGAAAGAAGATCAGTAGAACACCAGAGTTCTGAACACCAGAGTTACAACTGACTGGTCACTACACACAGTAGAGATGAGGGGAAACGGAAATATAGTACAGTATTAAAAGTAAGCTTAAAAAAATAAAGGAAAGTTTAAAAAAAAAGATTACAAGGTAAGGAACTGTTTTGTGCTTGTCTCATTTAAATTAAGATGGTTAAAACCCAATATTTTTCTTCTGCATAGTAAAGTTTCAAAGCTGTATTAAGTCAATGTTCAGTTATAAAACTTTTAAAAGAACAACCATATATTTTGTTCAGAGTACAACATTGCGGAAATTATGAACAGCCTTCATTCTAAGGTGCTCATAACTGTGCAAATACTATACATATTTCAGTCTCAAGCTAATGTGAGGTTTCAGTGTTTGCATTGCTGCTTAGTCTAAGACTGGCAAATGTTGGATTGTGGCAGTAATTTGTTATGGGTTTTCAGTCTATTTTGAGATAAATTGATTAGCATGTCTATACAATTTTGGCATGTTTTATTCAGGCAAACCAACATGCATCTCAATATTTTGGACACTTGCAATTGTTGTTGTAGGATGTAAATTTTGCATCCACTTGTCATGCCATTTGCTTGATATTAGTGACCGCTTATAACAAAACTTGAATGTGTTGTAATAGTCTCCAACTCTAGCATTGCACTTTAAATATTAGTATACATGAATGCATGTGAAAAGAACTGCAGCTGAAGGGAGTGTTTTTGCTCACTACATTGAAACCTAATTGAGCCTTATTTTCTTTCATGGATTGCATGAAATGGAGAGAAATCTGAACTAGGTTCTAATCAGTTCTGATTGCACCCATTTTCTCTCCTTCTCCTGTTGGAGGGGGAAAAAAAATTACAAATGACCATGAACTTCTTTGGGTAATGAGAATTAAGGAGGTGTGTTATCAAGAAGCAGAGAAGAAATGGTTGAAGTGTGTGTCAGATCATGTAAGCAATGGCTAATGCCACAGAAATAGTTAACATAGTAGAAAACACTAGGGAAATTCGAAAAATGGAATTTTCTTCTGCAATTGAGAACAGGATCAATTTTTCTATTGGGGAAACATCCGGGGCTAATTCAAAACCAGATTTGGGGATGAACATGTCTTATTAAAAAAAAAACAAAAAAACAGACAACCTTGAAAAGCATTCTGGCACCAAGGTAAAGATTACGAAGCCAAAAGCAAATAATTTAATCAGTTTAGCAGGAGCGGCTCAGGAATCCAATTCTGAGTAGCACAAAAATCCCATTTTTTATTCCCCTTAGATTACACTGCCTACAGCCAAAATGCTTCTGAATAAATGTAGTCAAACTTGACTAATTCTGGGTCACTGAAGAACGAAAATGATGCTTAAAATTGTTGATTGGCTCTAGTCTAGCTGTTGGGCTCCAGACTACAGCAGTGGAACTCCTGGCAGTGATGCTTAGGTGAATGTTCCGTGACCGTCAAAAGATCTTGTCCCATTCTTCTTCATGGAAGGTGTCTTGTTAGCCTGCAACAACATCTCGATGGTTGATGGCAGCCCTCAACATCGTTCACGATCCAGATGAGTGGAGACTGTTCATTGATTCATCGAAGAGCCATCTTAAAGCTGTTTTGCTGCACAATGGCAATTTTTGCATCAATTCCAGTGGTCATGCAGTCATATGAAGGAAACCTATGACAACATGAAACAACTTTTGAGTTGCATAACTATGACCACCATTCAGTGCAGCTTTTGTGGCGATTTGAAGGTTGTTGCTCTCTTGCTTGGTCTGCGAGACTCGATCACAAAGTCACATGCTGTTTTCCTGCGAATGGTGCATCCATCGTGCACGGCGTCCCCTCCACCAGAACGCTGGCCCTCCGCGGAGAGTCCCACTACTCAGAGAAGATTGGCCACTCGACAGTCATTGGAGCCTGGGAGGAAAAGTGTTCAGCATCCACCACTTGTTGAATCAAGGAAGATTTTGTTACTACGCTTACACATCAAGCTGGGTCTGATGAAGAACTTTGTCAGGCCATTGACAAAAACACAAGCAGCTTTCAAGTCCCTCCGTGGAAAATTCCAAAGTTAAGTGAAGCTAAGATAAAGTGAAGGTGTCTTTTATTGGTCCTTCAGATTCCTGAACTTCTTCGAGATGATGCATTTGACCATGCACTGCGTGGCAGGAAAAGACGGCATGGGAAAGCCTTCCAGTTAGTGGCAATAAATTTTCTCGGAAACAACAAGCAGACAACTACAGTTGTTGTGGAAAACCTCCTCAAAGGCATACAAAAGCTTTGTTGCAATATTCACTAAAGATAGATTTTTGCACTCTCATCTAGGTTTTTTTCCACCAACTGCGGAGCAGTGAGCGACGAGCACGGCGAGCGATTTCACCAGGACATGTGCAACAATGGAGAAACACTATCAGGCAAATGGAGCCCATCAATGCTTGCGGACTATTGCTGGACAATGGACAGAGAATGCTTCATTTAATGAATACAATAGACAAGCAAGAAGCGGCTGAGTACACTGAATAGGACTAACTATGTACATAATAGTTTTTTGCCTTTTGTTCATAATAAAATTTTATTTATATAACCCTTTTGCTGATTTTTAATGTGTTACATAAACAGGACAGGTGAATATTATCATGTAAAGCAACCATAAACACATGAAAAAGACCTAGGTGTACTAGTTATGATTAAAACTCTATTATCTACACAATACAATAGACATAAAATGTAGAAAACTTAAATATTTAGAACAGTAGCCAATCAGTTTTTTAATTGTCATATTGAATTCAGCACATCAAAAATAAATATTAATAAATACCACATTTTTCTCTGAGCACACGCATGAGAACGACTTCTACAAAATTGTAGACCAGTGTATCCTAAATAATGCAGTTTCATGAAATGTACCAAACACAGTTAAACTCAGAGTAATGTGCTTAAATATGTTCAAGAAATCACTGCCTATAGTTTCAGCTCAGCCTCTTCTAAAATATAGGTTTGTTTTGATTTTATAGGCTTTCTCTAACAGAATGAATTCAGCTCATGCAGATTTAGAAAATGCTACTTTTGTTTAATTGGTGGTTGAAATTATAAAAAATGTTATCCTTTTGTGGTTTGTCTTTAAGTATCTACAGTAGCATCCTGCCAGAATTCCATTAAACATAAAAATTCCTTCATTGATTATAAATCAGTTAGAATTCTCATCTTTTTTGTAACCAGATAGGTCATCTACAGTATTTCAAGACATGGCCAGTTTCCAGAGTGTCTGAAAATAAGAGATGAATAAAACACTTGTACAATGACAGAAAGCTGTCCTTATTGAACTTAAATCTGACCTTCCAGATCATAGAAGAACAGTCTGGGAATTTTTTAATCCACAACAGATTTCCAACATTATACTATTTTCCATTAAAGCATATCATGTGTTTGTGCATATGTGCTTCTTTAAGTATTTCTAGAAGTATTTAGATTGGTCCCCCGACCAAAATTAATCTGCTTCATGGAGAATTTAGTGCTTTCACTACTTTTCCTTTAGGATCCTCTTCAAGGAGCCCAATACTGTTGTTCTTCTAGTAGTAGAAGCTCTAAGCAGAAATTAATCAGCTGTGAGGATGCAGTCCAGCTGCAGGTTCTTCAGAGGCTCAGTGCTGGAATCCCTCCAAACTTCTGTAAAGAACCAGTAATCAACTTCTCACCTTGGACTTACTGCACTGATTTGTTTAGAGTTTTGTTCCTTTTCAATAGAAAAGGTCCAAACAGTTTGTGCCTTTATTGGGTACCTACATTGCTCTACCTTTTTTTACACTACAGCTATGTTTATCTGGTGCATTTCATAATTAGATAACAATAGACCCATGCCAACTGGGCAGTTGCACAAGTGACACCCAAAGCATCATTCATTTCTGGTTCCTTAACACAGCAAGATGAACATAAAACTTGCTAGGGAACAATAATACCTAATGGTGAATCATGTACCTCAGAACCAAAACAATATTAATCCTGTACCAAAACTTTGTTTAAACTGGTTTCGCCATTCTTAGAGGAAGAACAGGAGGAAAAAAAAACCCTTTCCCTAATTTGATACATTTTTATGGTTGTCTTGTTACAAAAAAAATGGCTCATTTATAAATACAGCATTCTGTCTCTGCTTAGTCCTAATGTTGTCCTTGCCTTGTAAATTCAGGGAGTCATACAATTTTTTATTTATTCTATATAGTCTTGTTTTCTACTGGGGCTTTGATAGTTTTGATATCATTTGGCGGAGAGAGATGTAGTTCATGGGGATGGGTTGTACAAAAAGAAACTAATTTTGCTGCTTGTCAATGTAGTTGTTGTCAACATGGTCGTAGTAATTTTTCTAGAATATAGTCACAACCTAAAATGCATGGGTTAAGTAGGCTCGTAAAGTGTAAACAGTTCAATTTTCCTTTTTGTTGTGTAGTCTTACAGGTTAAGATAATTTGTCTGCTTCACATTTTTTAAATTATTGCCTTGTCTACACTAGAAAAATTTTATCACTTTAACTATGCTGGCATAGTTTAAACAATACAGTCCTAGTGTGATAGCAGTTATACCAATATTACATATTCCTGTATGGAAGGAATAATTTATACCAGTGTAAGGCACATTTATAACCAATATAACCATTGTGGTTTAAAAAAATCCTACCAAAACCAAATAGTTATACTGGTAAAACTTTTAGATGTAGACGTAGCCCAAACAAGGAATAGAAGGGGTACCAAAGTGTTGAGATTTTGAGATATATAAATAATTAACCACAAATTATGTAAAAACTTTATTAAGGTTGCAAAGTCAAGCACTCAAAAGTTAGGAAATGTCAGAATTCAGGATGCCCATGTAATCTTTGTTTATCCCCTTCTCCATATTCATTATGATTGATTATGTACTCCCCACTCCCCTTCTTATTCAGACACAATGGACTTACTCTGGAGGATGAATCAGGATTGTATAGTGAAGGAGATTTGTTTGTAGGACCCCTACTTTATTTGTGGCAAAAGTGGAAGGTACATAGTGAATAAGGCAGGGACTGCAGGATGATCTCATGGTTAGGTAGCTGGATACTGTCCTGGGGAATTGGATTCTATCCCTGCCTTGCCATAGTATTCCTTTGTGCTGCTAGGCAAAACATGAGCCATACTTTTCATACATGTCTCTAATTGTCATTCTTCTTTTCTGAGTGCCTGACTTGAGACCCTGGAGTCTGATTTGCAGAAGTGCGCGAGCATTCACAAGAGTGTCATAAAACAGATATAGAGAGTTAATAGAACAGAAGTACTTTTATATCTCTTTTGACTGGAAGGGTTAACAAGTTCAGTAAGCCTGGCTGTCACCTGACCGGGAGGACCATCAGGGGACAAGATACTTTCAAATCTTGAGGGAGGAAGTTCTATGTGTGCTGTTAGAATTTGGGTTCTTCTCTCTGGTCTGAGAGTGACCAGACGTGCAAACCAGGATTCTTCCAGTCTCTCCGGATACAGGCTCTTATAGTTTTAAAATAGTAGCACTAGGTAGATAAGGCGAGTTAGCTTATGTTTGTTTCTTTATTTGCATTGTGCATTGCTGGAAGGAGTTTATTGTGCATTTGGTTGGAAGGATGTTTAATTGTTTGTTTGGCTGGAAGGAGTTCAGATTTGTATTTTCTGAAAGGATTTTAATATGTACTTGTATACTGGGCTGGAGGATATTCCCAGTGTCTATAGCTGAAAAACCTTACCTAATCTGTCTTAAATTTACAAAGATATTTTTACTGTTTTTCTCTCTTTAATTAAAAGTTTTTTTTGTTTAAGAACCTGATTGTTTTTTTATTCTGGTGAGACCCAGAGGCTGGGTCTGGATTCACCAGGGAATGGGTGGGGAGAAAGGAGGGAAGGGGGGGAGAGAGGTTAATTTTTCTCTGCTGTTGAGGATTACTGTCTCTCCAGAGAGAGTCTGGGAGGGGGAGAGAGAAGGAGGAGGGAAGGTGAATTTCTTTCTCTGCTTTGTGATTCAAGAGTTTGAATCACAGTAATCTTCCAGGAGCCCAGGAGGGGAAGCCTGGGAGAGGCCACGTGGGGGGGAAGGGTTACTTCTTGTGTTAAGATCAGGGATCTGGTCTTTGGGTTCCCGGGGCAGGTTTTGGGACCAGAGTGTACCAGGCACTGGAATTCCTGGTTGGTGCAGCACTACAAGTATAACCTGGTAAATGAGCTTAGAGGAATTCATGCTGGTACCCCATCTTTTGGACGCTAAGGTTCAGAGTGGGGAATTATACCATGACACAGCTGCACCTGCAATCAGTCAGAGCTGTGCTTTAAAACATAGCGAGTATTATATAATAGACTCTCTTGAAAGATCAGTTTTCTGAGTGTCTCAAATTGGACACCCAAAATAATTAGTGATAATTTGGCCTTAATTTCTTTGTGTCCCAGTCTCCATCTCTAAAATGGATATTATCCCCTTCATTTTAGAGAGACAGTCTTGTGAAAATAAAATAATTTTTTTTAGCCTTGGATATGATAGGTGTATCACTGTAAAGGCCCTAGGGACATATTAATAATTCTGCCTTCATGCAGGGTTTGAAGTGTTGTCAATTAAATATGGCCTCAGGCCCCTCCTTGAACAATGAGGAGAAAACAAAATGTTAAAAGGCTACTCATTAAGTGAGCACCATCCATTCTGTGCACTGAATGAGACAGTTGTCCCTCGGAAAAAATAGTATATGATCATGTAAATAAAGATATATCATCATGCATACAGAGTGGGCGGGCAAATTAAGATTACACAGACAGCCATTTAATTCTGACATTACTTACCTAGTGTGTGCTGACTTTGTAACATTAATGTTTTTTTAATGTAATTTTCTGCATAGATAATTTCCTAGGTTTTAAAAAAAGGAACTGAAAAAAACAGAAATTCATAATACCTGACCCCCATGAGCCAATTGTCAGTATGGAAGACTTTTATATGCAGTAGACTTCTTGCCGCTTAAGCTGACAGAATAACCTGCATAGCATTAGGAGGTTATTGCCTTATGTGGAACAGATATGGTGTGAGTGACTGCTTTGCCAGTGGTTCTTCACACAGAGGACATGGGAAATGTGGACAGTTATGGCAATTGCCTGCTAGATTATGAACACCTTATTGAATTTGGGTTATTAGGAGTCAGTGTATTAATAAATGCAAATGTTATTGATATCATTATGGGATATTGTATGTACTTTCTCTGCGGAGGGGGGAGAGCATGGACTAATATAGTCTTCTTGAAGTATTCTGGCTTACAAAGTATCTTAAACCAACTGATGCCAGACAAGAATTAACTTTTAGTTGAGCGGGTTTCATAGGAAATACCTTAGGAGGAGGGAATATATACGCCATCTCTCGACACCCAACCTTTTTGAAGCTACCACCCCTCAGGAGAAACCATGTCTGCTAATTCCTTTCTCAGGTCCCAAATCAAAGGCTCAAACTCGCGTAACAGAACAACTCTCAGAATTCATGGCATTCTGTCTCTGAGCAAAACAGTGTAGGAAGTTAAAACCTCTGTGTGGGAATTTGAAGGACATTGATTCCTACCAGACCTTGCTAGAGTTGAGCGTGATATCTATGTAAGCCTTCTAGGCATCATTAGGGCCTTTTATCTTTTTAATATGTTTTCTCGTGTATGTCTACCTTGAGATACATGTACTTGCTCAGAAGAGGTGTGTGTGGTACTTTAATCTGTGGCCATTACACTGTTTATCAGTAGTGTGTGTTCATTGCAGAGTTCACGCGCCAGTGCAGGCTCCGCATCAACCCTAAATGTGTCCTTGTTGAATCGGGTATCAACTTGTTGTCCGCATTTCTTTTCGATCTTCCTCACCATTTCTCATTATGTTGTCAGACATTTGCAAGCCCTTTGGAGATGCTTTGAAATTGCATTTTTGTATGCTTGAATCAGCCAGTACAGGATTTGCCTCAGAAAGCCAGAAAACCACTCTTTAACAATCTGCGCATCAGTAAATGCCTTTAGTCTTGGCTAAATCCTGAAATTCGAAAGATGCCTCTGTCAACACATTCTGCACGGACCTCGATCTCTGATTCTTTTTTCTGGCCTTCTTTGCTGAAGCCAGCAAGTTGTTCATTTTACTTAAGTTACTTCTCAGGTGTTCTATGTTGGCTTAAACTGGAGAGAAAAAGTGTGGAACTTCAGACAAAGAGCATCATGAAGTACTGAACTATAGTACGTGTTTATTCATTCTGGATACACAATACCATCTCTGAACATCTTGTCGCACAAAGGCTGTCATTTTATTTGTCAGTACGCTATCCTGTACTGCCACACTTTTCAGAAAATGCATATATGTGAAAACACAACAAACAGAGGAACAAACTGACCCATACGAACATTTGACTGCCTTACTAGGATTGTGATGGACAGATTACAAAACGCTGAACAAAGTCAAAGGAGGAACAGCACACTTTCATCATCCATTTTTAAGTAAGTTTTGATATATGCTGCTCTTAAAAGTTTAACTCTCTGTAGGTGCCTTTTTTAGATTCCAATTTTTCTCGGGGGTTTATTTTATAAAGGAGTATTGTTTTATTGGTTTTAGTACAAGTGGCTCTGTAAACATTTACTCATTAAGGGATACTAAGCAATGTGTTAATTTAGTAGTTGATGTGGCCTCACCGGAGGTTACTGCCAGATGGGCGGGGGCTCCACTTCAAAAATAGTGAGAGAACGGGTTTATAGGCTCTGAGGAGAAACAAAGCAGATCACCTGAGGTAGTTTAACTTTCTGGACGTAATTCACAGTGTAAGCAGAAAACCCGCCGCAGCCGAATAAAACAACTCTGGTAACAGGAAGAGTGGGTCTTGTGCCAAGAAGAGGTTAACAGGGTCTGCGCACGTGAGATCCTAAAGGGATGTGTCCGTGATAGACCATGAGGCGGAAATCGAAGCAGTTGCCACTGAACTGGATAGATGGAGGCTCACGATCATTTCGTGGGTTATTCCAGGGTTTCTGAAGGGGAGTGTTGCTCTGTGGCACAGACCGTTCTGCCCCTTCCGTCCAAGCTTGACGCCTTCCACCCCATCGGCTCTAAACTGTCCTATCTTCCCAATTGTGACTGTATCTTTCTCATCAGGCCTGCTCTTCTTTCCCAGTCCGCATTCTCTTCCCTAGCCGTCCCAGTCAGCTCCATCTCAGGCCTGCTTATTTCAGTCCCAGTTCTTTCTCTGCTGTCCCAGGTCTCAGTCTCCTTGCCCAGCTGATTCCAAATTCATCTCTTCTTT